>NC_071534.1:11677954-11980984 GCF_026979565.1 Vidua chalybeata | reverse complement strand
TTTTTAAAGACTTAATCCCCTCAAAAATATCACAATAGCAATGCTGATGCTGTCATCTTACCCTTCAGTAAGAGTGGTAATAGAAATCCTGTAATTGTAAAAGATTTCTAGACAAAAGTAAAATTATTAATGCACTCTTAATTTTTTTCATCTCTCACCATCTCAGCACCAACTTCTAATGAATCACAGAAAGTGCTGTATGACTGTTTTACTAATAGAATTGTGATAAATTTCTTATTTTCTGTTTAAAAGAATCGACTTAATTTTATTTCCAGGTTGCTTTTTACAAGATAAATGAAGGTATTATGAATTCAGGAACATTCAGAAAATGAGCAAGCAACTATATTTAAGAAATTAAAGCATCTGCTGACTGAAATTAATTAGCAAAGGACAGAAGAGATTTTTATTCAGTTCAGTGAAACTGATTCAGAAAATCAGCTGTGCCATGCTTGGGCTCAGTTTTGCTAAGAAATTATAGAGAAATGTCAGTTAACAAGACAACATTTCTGTTCCACTGAATCACTGCTGCCCAAAGGTACAATAGTTCATTTCCTACAGTAAAGCAACCTAGGAATTACAGTTAATTGAATTGATTAATTCCATCCACATTACTCTGGCCATTGCAGAGAGTTTTTAGACTGATCTTCAGGAATGGGTTTCTTCGTCTTCTGACATGACTCTCATTAAAATAATCTTCTCATTCTTTTAGGCATTTTCCTATGTGTTCTGTGAAGCTTCATATGTTCAAAGCAAAGTGAGATGAGTCTATAAATGAAGCCTTTCATTTTTGTTTTGCTTATAGCCTATTTAAACCATAGTCTCAGAAACAAAGGTGAAAGTTTTCTGTGCTTTTGCTCCTTTAGTTAAAGCTCATAAAACTCCCAGTTGCCTTCTCTGAGACAGAGAAATAGGTAATAAAAACCAGGGGATTTACTTGAAAATAGATAGATGTACAGGAAGAAGACTGACTCTCTTCAAATAGAATCTTTCAGACATGTATGCCTAACCATAAAAATAACAATAACATCACCCCTTCATTTAAATATAATAAAGACCACAAAATATTATACCTAAAATTGATAATTGTTTATAAAATATTGGGTGACTCTGAAGTTACTTTGATTCATCACCATTTTGCTTCTTAAAAATCTATTGTTTATTTTTTAAACTCATGGGTTTTCTCCTGGACTTTTGAAATCTGGAACCATGTCACACTAAGAATATCATATACATACCTACAGTTAAATTAGAAAAGAATCCCGAGAGGCCAACAACCATTTCTCATCACCTTTACTTACATAGCTTTAAGAATCCAGATTTTATGCTGCTCCAACATTTCACTCTCCTCAGAGATAAAAATTTTTCCTCAAACTCAAACCAGACCTTTTCCTGCTGTTTATGCCCATCATTTTTGATTCCATCCACCGTGGATACAGAGAACAGATTGTGCTCTTTTTCTGCAGATGTTTTGCTTTTAAGAGAAACTCAGCAACTTATGAAAGCGCTGCTCTTGGTAAAACTTCACATTGCACGTGAGTTACATTTTTTTGAGTACAAAGGTTCAAGTTACTATCGCTGTATATCTACTACTACTGTACTACCACTATACTATGGCAACTTCTAAGGCCTACGGTGACACGGGAATACATTTCATTTCAGTCCACTTGGGACTGGGTAGAATATAGAGGTAGGCAATCACTGGGATGGACATAATCCTGTGCAACCTGCTCCAGATGAACCTGCTTTGGCAGAACCTTCCAACCCCAATGATTCTGTGATTCTACAATTCTGTTCCTAGCATCTCACAGTGGAATTCCTCAAGGCTAGTTGCAAGATCTTGATCCACAAGATCTTGTGGATCAAGTCCACATTTTTTGGATTTGGCATAGAAAGTTAATTTCATTCAAATCACCAGCAAATGTACTAAAAAAATCCAATTGTTTTTCCTTTCTGTGTTGTTGTGTTTTTTCTTCCTATTTTACAACATCCAGCACCCCAGAAAATTTTCCTGTACAAACAGGTGAAAAAAGAAGATAAAGAGTTAAAATGTCATTCTGTCTCTTCCATTTATTTGTGACTCACATGCGACTAATAACTTTTGCTAAACAGAAGAATGAGTGGGAATATTTTCCCATGTAGCAGTTACCTGAGCATTAGCAGAATCCCTTCTTACCACCAGATGCATATCTCCCAAACTGGAAGATTACGCTCATCCGGCTCTTTGATTCAAAGTAATTAGCATCAGACTTCCTGAATGAGAACATGTCCTGTGGAAACAGAAGGTGGTTCACAGCATTACTTAAGATGTTTGACCTTTTTCCATTCTGAAAGGTCATCTTGCAGAGAGAAGCTTTCTGAGAGAATTTCTATGCTTTTCCTTCTAAAATTCTTTAAAATATACCTTTAGAGTGGTTTCTGAAATGATAATCTTGTGTTCAGCTCCGAAAGCTGAGAACAACCTTTTCCAGTAAAATAACGTTATTTTACTCTCCATATTTGCCCTAAATCAATAAGAAGATTTTTTTCTCTGAGATACCATGTTAATATTTGGATTTCATAATGCATTTGCCCAGTGTTTTCCATAGAGTATGAAGGCATGATAGACTAAAATATTTTCATTAATTAAATGTGCAATACATGTTAGACCTATTTTCATTAAAAATCATGTGTTTCTTCCACTGGGTCAAAAATTATTATTTTGTTTATTTTACAGTACATGGATGAGTTTCAGAAAGTTACTGGATAGAAATATCAGAAAAATATAAGAAATAGCTGAACAGGCCAAGGAACATAGTTCATTTTTGTTTTGTTAGGAGGGGATTTTGGAAGGATACATGTTTCTCTGTAAAGCAGTGCATTCAGCAAGGACAAGGCTTCAGAAACCCTGAAACTAAAGTGCATACTACAAATCTTTCCCCATCTCCAGAATTAGTATTTATAGAAGGCAAAGGATGACAGCATAATTCATGATGGAAGGGATCCCATCTGCCTCCTCAATCAGAGGGGGAAAAAGAGATAAATTTTCAAAGAAGAAGGAACTGAGCACTTGGACACCAAACCAAGCCAGTTTGAATTGCTGAACCCCATAGCAGAGTCAGTTCTCAGAGTTAATACTTGTATAGTATAATGCTGGCATTTAAAAGCTATCTTGTTACTCAGCAAATGCAAATACAAGATGAATTGCCTTGAGCCATCCAAGAGTCATGTGACCTTGGGAAAAAGGCAGAGCTTGGAAGGATCACAAAATCACAGAACAGCCCAGGTAGGAGGGGACCTTAAAAGGATCACCCTGTCCAACCCTTCATGGGAAAGGGAGCTTGGATGAGATTATCTAGCATGGTGTCCAACCACATCTTGACAACTTCAGTGAAGGTTTCAGTGAAAATCGTCAGTCTTTCCTCTTAAGTGAGGCTGTCTGCCTTGCAGCAGGGCTGATCAGGCTTGGTGGCACAGTTGGTTGTGCAGTCTCCTGGCTTTGCTTCCTTTGGAACAGAAGCAGGGTGAGCTTGTGTCTGTTGAAGTGGCTGTAGGTAATATGCCCTACAGAATAAAAGCAAAGGATTAGTTTCTTCAGGAGCCCTGAAAACCACAGTATTGTGCAGAGAGTTCCCTGAGGTAGGTTTCTGGTGCTTCAGAATTTTTTTAGCACCTGAGGGAGATTTCTAGAATTTCAGGCTTAGGCACATACATAAATCAAGTTATGGAACCTTAAGTTCTCTTCTAAGAACTAAGGCTTTAATAAATGAGCCTTAATGTAGTCCCATTTACTGTAATGGAGTAAAATACTGGCTGGCCACTTTTAAAGATATCAGCCATCCTAGACACAGAAGGAAGATGGAAAATATGGAAAAAAAAGCTATTTAAACATCAAATTAAAGACTACATCACCTAATATATATTCATAGATGAGGAGGGAGGACACATTAAATTTGTCCTAGGTATCTCAATATGATGTTTCCTGATTTTTCAGTATAATGAAGAACAAGTAAGATTTAAAAAGACATTGTAGGAATTGCAAAAGAATTAGCAGCTGAGAAGCTGCACTGTGCAAGGGAAGACACTATAAAAAATATAAGGAAAGTTCAACACAGAAGGTATAAGGAAAAGAAGTTTAAGGCAGAAAATGTTAAAAGAGTTGAAGCGTTAAATGTTAAAGTGCCAACAGCTGAATAAATGAGAAAGGCTTGTTCTCCATTTGAGTTGATATTTAATTACTGAAACCACATCTTATATAACTAAAATTATGCTATATTTTGGGTTTACATATTTTATTTTCAATATCTATCCAAAGAAAATAATAATAGTGTCAACACTCTTTGGAAAATGTTTTCACAGCAAGAGGATATCAAAGGGCAAGTCTATAATTTTAAGCACATATATAGCATATAAATCTGATATTTTAATCTAAAAATATTAATAAAATTAGAATAAAAAAGGAATTTAATTATGAACTTTACATGTAGCTTCTCAGCAAATTTACTGGCTCAAATTTAGATGTCCAAATAACTACGCAGTTCCCTCTATTAACATACTTCTGCAGACATCAAACAGAACACTCAATAATCAGCAGTGTTCCTCCATATATTTCATGCTATCTATTAAAGGAAGAGATACAGATTGATGGATTAACAATATCTTTTTTGTAATACATTAATGGCATCTCATTCTGAGCAACCACTCATTCACACATCAAAAAGATTTTGCAAGACCACCTTGTCAAATAAAAGGGTTTAATCATTAAAGAGATGATTTTTCCTGCTTAGTCTTTTTGTAGAATGAGGCAAAGGTATTTAAGGGAGGCCCAAGTCTGCAGGGTGCTTCTGTACTAATACATTCTCTTGAACAAGGAGTGGTAATGATGGTTAGACTTCTGGGCAATTTAGACAATCAATAATTCAGATACTGTCATGTTCAACAACCATTTGACTTCCCTGCAATATATCAAGACTTTCAAATTCATGTACATCCAGTAACACTTTAAATATGAGAACAAACTTGTAGAGAATTCTTTATGGAATGCTATGAGAGATATGAATCTATTGCTATAATTATTATCTTAACAGAATTAAAATATGGAAACCTCTGATCTTCTTTATTTGACTTCTGATCTCCTTCCAAAAACTTGTTATAAATGTGTAAAGGGGTTCATTTCTCCTGGAATATCTTTGAAATATCATACCATTGACTATTCAATATAATTGTGAAAAGTGATGTACTCAGCATTCAATATATTTAATGATGATCATTTAATAATTTGATAATTATAGCAAACACTTTCATATATGCTTCCAAATATTTTTGCATTCTTTCAGACATGTAGCTGTAGTTTCTGAACACTGGGAATATTTCTGGCTGTAGTAAAAGAACTGTTTTGGAAACAGTTCCACTACTGGGGTTTTTTTAGTGTTGATATAATAAACTTCAATATTAAGAATGCACACTTCGGTTAGTTTCGATTTTTAAATAACTTTGCTTCACATATTTGCAGTGCAAAGAGGGGTATAAAGAAACAGAAAGCAGTCATTATAGAAAGGAATTATAACTCCTATAACAAATTTTCATATTATTACAAGCTTATCAAGGAATCAAAAAGAAGGTAAAAGTTTTATAAAAATGTGCAAGCTTATCTGCATGGTGAGAAGTTTAGTAGTAAACAAAACATTTTCAAAGCACTATGATGTGTAGATCAATAGTGAAGAAAATTAATTCACTGAAAAGGGGACTTTTTTTTCCTGTTACATGTTACAAAACTTACAAAATATTTATGAAAATTTTCTTTAAGCTGGTCCTGCTAGCTGACATGTACCATAAGGCACAGAGTTTATACACATGCCCGTCTGCAGCTTCAGGATACAGTTTGCAAACATACATAACACTGTGTCTTACAATATTCCATAGATATATGTGACTTGATTTCTGAAAAAAAATACATAAAATCTTTTGAGTAGGACTTAATACCAAGCCAGTTTTACTGGGTAGAACTAAGGAGAACATGGTTGTTGGGTCAGGACTCAAAATACTACAAATTATAACCTCTTTCTAAATCACAGAGAGATTACTAGCAAGTAAAAGGTGACTCCGCATCTTGTTTTCAAATAAGATGGGGACATGCTGAATGAACAATTTCATTCAAGTCTGTTTGAAAAGACAAAATTAAAACACTGCATCACCCCTGGAACTTTCTGAGATATTGCTTCAGTAACATGTCAATGAAATAAGGCTGTCCATCAGAAATGCCCAGGTTTGGTGGTTTGGCATTTTTTTTACCTTTTCAATTTTTTCCTCCCCCCATGAGAAGTATAGCAGTAATACTTGGGGTAGCATCCACCTAGATGGGAATCTGTGCATAAAGGACTACCACAATCATATTGAGTCAAATCAGCTTTGATACTGCTTTCTCAGAAAGATGTTCATGGGTTCTGACACAGTAAAAACCCCTGCATAGTGCTGATGAATCCTTGTTTCCATCTGCTGCCATTGGATTTTATGAAACACAGTCTTCATCATTACTCTTCACAGAGCAAAGACTGCACAATTTTAGATCACTGCAACTGTTAGACTAGCATTGACTACATTCAGGAAAAAAAAAAAAAAAAAAAAAAAAAAGCCCGAAAAGGAAAGAAAAGGGAAGCCAAGAGGGATAATTCATTTCTTCAGGGCAAATGATATCCACAGCAAACAGCTTTACAGGCTCTCTAAGGATACCAAATCTCTACACCTCTGACACTAAGGTAAATATACAAATCTAGATAAAACACCTACACGCTTTCCCTTGCCTCAGTTTCCTCAGCAGCTTGAAGCACTTCTTTGATCTCAGATTAGAATCCCCTAGGGTTTTTTTGATCTCTGCCCCTGTAGCTCATGATTCCTGATCTGATCCCGTCTCACTTGTATATCCAGTTTTCTGGTACTTTCCCCTTCTTTTCTTTTAAGCATACCTTGGTGACTTGACTACTTCACACTGTCCTAATAAACTTCCAAAACTGGTAGCTGTTTCTTAGTAATCTTCCTCTGCAACTTCATGTTAAAAATTGGCAACCAACTCCAAATGTCAAAAGGATTATGCAATCAGAGGCTTTCTTCTGAGGATAGTGGCCCACCATCCAACACTGAATAAGGAAAGAGAGCACAAGCAGATCCCAGTCAAAGCAACTTCATTTTGTATCCAAGCTGCAAGCCTACTGTATCTTATTCAGTGTATAGAAGTGATTACTGAAATAGTCATGGGCAGACATTTGAATTATGAAATACCTTAAATTTTGGTGATTTTGAAGAGTTCACATTCTTGATGAAAAGTTGAAAATTTCTAGGAAATCCAAAGTATGCTTTGCTTTTTTTTAGACAAAATTGTATTTCGATCAAAACCAAGTTCCAATGAAATGCCCTAAAATTGGGAATTGTTACATACACTTTTTTTTGACAAAGTTGTAAATTTATTTTTAAAGATATAGACAAGCATATAATGTTAATGAACTGAATAATCTTTGATGAGAAGTACAACAAAATTTTTGAGAAACTTTAGGGAGCAATTATAAGGAAATGGAGGGAAAATGAGTTAAGAAGAGCTACAGTTATAACACTTGCAGAGTAGCAGGTCTGGGAAACCCGATGAGCTGTAAGATTCATTATTTAATAATTAGGAGCAAAATTTTGAAAGGTATTCAAAACAGGAATGGTAAGCTTATTCCTGATGCTGTAAAATATGATAATGTGACTCATTCATAGGAGAATTCTAATGGCAAAAATAGTAAGCTTTGAGATCAACGCAATATTTCAAACAGATTTATGTAAGGCCAAGAGGCAACTGCAGTGATAACAGCAGGGTAAGAGTCAGGCAGTTAGGTACATTTAGATACTGGAAATAAATAAGTGATTTTTAAAAATCACTACATTTTCTATAAAGCTTGTATATCTAGTTGTGGAGGAAAGAAAGTACCTTAGCTAAAAATATTTCTGCATCTAAAAGCACTAGTATTGCCAACAGGTACAGAGAAAAATTGATGAAATGGGGCTTAGAAAGAACATAAACATCTACTTTTGGTTATCTTACTTTAAATTTAAGTAAGCACACTAAAAAAGAAAAGAAATCAGCATTATCAATGATATGCTGCAATGATAGAAGAGAGACCAAAGAACAATAGAGAGGAATTTGGGGGTGTGCTCATATTGAACTAGGAAGGAAAAATGTGAAGAGGAAATTTGGCAAATTAATAATACTTGAAAGCATTTAATTTCTGGTTGAGTTTTTTTCTTCCTCCCCCCCAAATCCTTAAAACATTTTAATGATGCTTTAAGTGACTCTTCCTTAGATGAGGTCAGTTTTGAAATGTCATTATTTAGCATAGTGAAAATCACTATTTAGCATAGATATATAGGTTTTTCATCTGTAGATTTCATATCAGACTTGCATTTTTCTCTTGCTGTGCATTAGATTTAGATGCTATTAGGTTTTCCTTATGAGGTCAAAATAGGTATAATACATAAGTTCTTTGCTGAGTGAGATTTAGCTAACATGAAAACTGATATAATTGCCACAATAATTGAGAATTTTTTAAAATGAAATTCCTAATACTGAAAAAGCAGGAAGAATTTCCTCACATTTGTCCTTGTTGATGGCTGCAGTTGTTAGCAGCAGATGCTCCCATACTAAGGCTAGTAATGGGATACCTATTGGAGCAGATGGAATAAGCATTATTGCTGGCACAGCATAAAATAATTTAAATTCATAGGTTTGAAAAATGCTTTCTAAAGGAGTTTGCAAAATGCACCAGCAGACATGCAGCTAATGGTATCTGAGGTACATAAGGGCATTGCTTGATGGGAATGTAATGACACGACTTCTGTGTATTTGTGGGAATACAGTCACAGGACTATTGGCAAAGAGAAATATTTTAATGTCCTTTGATCAAAATGAAAAAGAAAAACAGCTAAAAATTTTTGAATTTCAAATACTAATAAAGGTAAAGTGTAACAGAGATGTGGAGTGAGAATTCACTGTACTATAAAACAGATTACCTTGTTATCCATAATCATAAGCAACTGTTCATTACTTTGCCAGTCTGAACTCTTAATTTGATTGAAAGAGTCAGAGATTTTGCATTTATACCCTGGAGAGCTAATTTTCTCTCCAGATGCCCCAAAAGTTTTGGCAGTTGCTAGTGCTTTTCCTGTCCCTCCAGAAAATGAATGAGTTGATGAGGACTGATAAGAGGAACTATTTGCTGTTCTCTTGAATACTGACTGGGCTGAAAGCTAGTTTTCCTGGATGGAACAGGAAAATGAACTATGTTATGGTATCAGTCTTTCCCACAACTATCTCACTGGACCTCAGCAGCAAAGTCGTTTTGGAAAATCTTTATACTACCTCTCTGGCTTCACACACAGGCCAGAATGAGCATGCCTCCTTTAAAGTGACCAACTGCCCCCAAATACAGCAGTCATTTCCTTTCAAGCCTTTCTTCAATTCTGTGCAATCTGTGCATTTCTTCTCTACTGACAATAAAAATTATATTTGTTTTTTTTTATGAATTGTAGTTTCTTTACTGACTCATCTCAATCACAGGACAGAGATTTGGCAGTTGAGATTCATAAGTGAGGCTCTTAAAGAGCACCCCTTCTCTGTCCAGCAATTAAGATCCTTGCTACAGTTATCTAAAGGTCAGTTGGTTTCCCATTGCTATGTTAGAAAAATGTTGCTTACACAGAGGTGCCAACAGTATTAGACTATTTGCAATTGAAATGCTCGAAAACTGACATCATCAAAGAAGCTTAGATCCTTGTAAACATTCAAACAATTAACATTAAAGAGCTAAATCTGAAAACAGAATTGCTACCTAAATGCAAAAAAAAAAAAAAAAAGTAAATTAAAAAGTATAGAAAAATTAGACAATATACATTTTGCCAAGTGAAGTTTTACACTACATTACTAGAAATCATTTTCAAAAATAATTTTTTTTTAATTGTCCATAGGAGCATAACAAATACTTTTTCTGCTTCCTAATGAAAGAAGCTAGGCTTGGATTGCCTTGACTAACTTTCTGATCACAGAAAAAGTATTCTACATGGCCTTCAAAAGCCCTTCTACTGATTTGAAACGACTGTTAAAAATCATGATTTACTTTCATTCCTTGCCTATAAATTGAAATTCAAATGCTAACAAAACACTCAGTCATACTCCAAATTGCAAAAAAGTAACAATTAAACAGATATTTCTAACATGTTACAGAGACTATTAAGAAAAAGCATATTTATAAAATGCATTTCCAAATCTGTTTAGTGGAGCTTTCACAAAACCTGTGAACTGTGAGATAGATGCATCTCTTGAACCATCAAGATGATAAACTTTCCCCCCATACCTTTTTACAAACTGGAAAGAAATTTTACAAAGAAACCTATGAGCGCTTAACTCCTGCAACATCTGTAGAATTTTTCCAGGAACTTTTTTTACATTTGAGAGGCCATTATAACACCAAGCAAGGTCAGAAAATTAATCTGAAGCAAGGTCACAGAAATATGCTTTTCCAACTTAAACCTTTGCTTTATCCTTTCTCAACCCTGATGGATTTCCCTTCGCACTAGGGATAACAATGTATTATTGTATGATGCTGAAAACTGTAAGTAACAATGTGTAATTTTAAAATCAGTTTTAAAAAACTGTTTTTGAAATTATTAACATGTAATGCCCATAGGCTATAAGATTTTGCTCAAGTGAATCTACATCAAGACTCATAATTTTAGAGATCAAAAATCTACAGGAGACAAGACTGGAAAGAATAAGTCCTGGACACTGATTAATGAAAATATTGAAATGAATTATATAAAAGAATTCAGTGAAGGCCTTAATTTTACCTAAAAGCACAAATATGAGCAAGTACCAACTAACCTTTTAAAATAAAGATATACTTAGCATCCTGAATCTGTAGTACCTATGTCAATTAAAAGGGAAAAAAAAAAACTGAGGGAAATTGCTTAGCCATAAAAGAAGGATGTAAGGTACTCTAGCTCAAAAAAATCACAAATCAAAAGGAGTTAATTAGGCAGAGAGATGAAATATATATACTGAATAGTCCAGGTGCCCAAACAGGATGTATTTCTCAAAGACAAAAGAAATTTTGTTTCCTTTAAAAATATCAAGGAATTTTGCCCTATTCTGATTTCAAGGTGAAATAGTTATTATTATTATTGTTATTAGTTTCACCTCTTCTTCACATATCTTGAAACACTTGAAGATATCAGCATAAATTTTGAATTAATAAATAGAAATGAAGACCAGAAGCACCATAAGACCTACAGGATGTTGAAGAGCAAATCTTGCTTTCACACCTACCTTTTCATTGATTTAACGAGGTTTAAATGGGGATACGAAGATTAAGTGGAGATGAGGAGAAAGCTGCTTTTTCTTTTCTGTTTTACAAAAAAAAAAAAGACACCTTAGATTAGTTGATACAGACTTATGAAAGCATATTTTTCTCTCATTTTATCAAAAACATTTTTTCATAGTATATACCCTCTCCAAACTCACAGGATTGTGGTAGCCATCATACTGCTTGTGAAAAAATGCATTTGAAAACATTCCTGAAATTAGAAAATTAAAGACATGAGCATACAAACAAGTTATTCCAAGGTGCATCAATGTTTGAAACTTTGCCACATCAGTTTCTCTTCAGGAACTACTATATGCAATGCTCTTACCCTGAGGCACATGTCAGTTAATGACGGGGAGGTTATTCCTCTCTCCAAAGGATAAGCTCTCTCATGTTTCTACAGAGTGAGAATATGCAGACTATTCCTTTGGAAAGGCTCTGTTGTAAATTAGTATACAGCTTCACTTTGGAAAAAAAAAAAAAAAAAAAAAAAAAAAAAAAAAAACAAAAAAAAACACCACCCTTATTCTTAGAATTAAGGCATCAAATGGCTTAAAGAAAGAAGAAAGCTAATGTTGAAAAACATAATGTCTGATACCTTGACTATTTTGCCATATTGGAAATGAGTGGGACACAAAGAATGCAGTGATCAGAAATAAATACTTGACATCATTCCATATTTCCTACAGAAATGTCTACTTTGCTTACAAAAATTAACTAAATGATACAAATTTATTAGATCAATGACTCTTACAGACTGCACAAATAAAAACTCCATTACAGGTATAATAACTGGCATTTATCCAGAGTATAATTAATAAAGCAAATCCATTTGGGCAATAAAAACTCCAAGAGATGTAAGCATTTTAAGATTACACTGCCTTATAAAATCTTGAGCCTTATTCTTCCTTGGAAAATACACCACAGTGTCTTTCATGTGAGGAAAGTCTTATTAAGTCACTGCTTCATCTCATTTTTAATAATGTGAACAGACTGAACTTTGTGTATAGAACAATTTTCTGCTATGAGAGCATTTACCTGTTTTGCTTCTATACCCTTATTCAATTTTTAGAGTATTTTTAAATTATCAAGTATGGTACTCCACAACTGGGTGCCACTATAAACAGAATTTTCTTTAACTCATTACTTCTTTTTCTTTAACTCATTACTATATATATAGATGTGTGTGTATATATATATATATATATATATATATATAAAATATTTTTTTTCTCCTCTCCATTTTTTCTCCATTCATGCTGGCAAGACCTTCCAGAATGACTGTCTAGCCTTTTATTGTATATGGCAAAAAAATTTGGAGGACAATTGGGAAGCAGAAGAGTCAGCTGGTTATTCAGAAATTTCTGGGAAGAAATACATGTGTGCATGACTGGCCAAGAAAAATATAACTACTTCTTAAAATGTTGAGAAACAGTGCAATGGAAGCTGGCATCAAAAACTTAGCAGAGTGAATAGCCTATGCAGAACTTTGGCCAGCAACTGGACCTTCTTCTACATCATATTGATAATCATCAATCACTATGATGTAGGAGAAGAAAACAGACAGAAAATTGTACAGACAGAAAATATAAATACAATCAAAGCAGCTAGGAGAATATTCTTTACATTTGCTGAGAGCAAAAAAGGGTTCCACAAAAACTAAGCTGGGGGAAGATGTAAGGCTAGAAAGACATTTGGAGGGGAATGCACAAGTTAACATCAAAGGGCTTTGCACAGGCAAAAGTGAGTTGTTGGCCTTTGACCTGCTCACCATTCCACAGCTGAAAAGATCAGAACCTCAGACTTCTTTCAGTAACACTTAAATGGTTTCATTGGAAAAGGTCAGCCAGAGAGATGCAATGCAAGCACTATTACTCTCTGACGAGGATGAAGGAAAAGTTGTGGAGAGTTAATAACAAGTTTGAGCTACATATAATATGCTATCTCCTCTCCAAAGTTACTAAGCCTTTAATCTACAAGGTGATTAAGCTTTCCAATACACCTAAAATCCAGTCAATGGAGAAAAGAAGTTTTATTCTAAATAATAAACATAAAATTAGACATCCTGCAAAATAATTAATACCTTCCCATTTGGCCTCCCACCTCACAGAAAGCATGTTATTACCCAGAAGGTGGATTTATGTGTTTAACTCATTATTTTAATGAGGAAGACTGATAGCAGACCCTTCATGGCTTAGATTGTTATGTACTGAAAGACAAGTTCAAAAGGTAAGACAGCTATGCAAATTATACTCTTCAAATACCAGGGATATTTTCAATTTAGTTTTTCTGTAAAAATACTTTTGATCCGCTGCATTAAAATCACACTAAACACAAGAAGTTGAGACACACTGTAGACTTTATGTAACTAAATCTACAAGGAAGCCCCTTGGTTTAGTTTAACAAATTTCCACCAAAGAAGCATTTTCACTGTTAGACTTACTTGCTGTAAAACAAATTAATTACATTTTAATAATGTGTGAGTTATTAGCACAGGTAGATTTTTTTAAAGCATCCTGTTGACAGTCTTCAATTACACATTGTTTAAAACTGTTCTATATCTACTTGAGTAGTGATTTCTCTACATTTAATTACACTCCCTTCATGAATTCAGGACAGTCTCTAGCCTCAGTAGGTATGGGATGACAGGATGATCTCAGATAAAAACTTGACAATGTACTTTTGTACATTGATTTCCCTACTAGCTGCACAGAAATATAATTTTCTACAGTTATGAGAGTCTGGCAGTCACTAATGTATTTCAGAATTGACCAGGTCATTTGTTCTCTACATCGAAAAGCATTGGATACAAGGATAGGCATTTAGTGACAGGAAACCCATTAAAATGAATGGGAAATATTATTTTATAAAAACAATTAGGAGATGCTTTCCAGATTCCTACTGCAATTAATTTAATTTCATTCTAAACCAAAACTTTTAATAAATTATTTAATTATCAATGTCACTATTTTCTTTTCCAGACAGCATTGGTTTGGTTTGGGATTTTTTTTTTTTGTTTAGGTCTTTAGGTACCTGCACACAAATATCCTTAGGAAAAGGGAGATACAAAAAAAAAAAAAAAGAAATCCATGAAAACACATATCAGATGTTTTAAAATTTTTTTCAGCAGGAGAACGTTTCCAATCAGTGGAATTTGTATATAAAGACGAAGCAGGGGCTGAACCAGTGTTTGCTTTTAAACAAAAGAGTGTATTTCCTATTTCCTTTTTAAAATCAAATTACCAATAGACAGAAAATGCAATTCACTGAACATCTGTTGTTCTTCTCCTAGATCAAATTGTTTAAATAGAGAAAGTTACTCTGTATGTGTCAAAGCAGGGGGAGTAGATGTCGATCAGCAGGAGTGGTTTTTCAACAAGAATATATTTTAAGATGGGCAACTCTTGGTGCCCCATTCTCCTTTGTTTGTCATGTTTGATATGAGAGGAGATTATTTGCTGGACTCATCCCTGTGCCAAATTTTGGTTGGATTTATCTTTAAAACACTGGCTAGGACTTTGCACTTCAGAAATTCTTTGCTTCCGGACACTGTTAGTGTAACTAGCAGTATAACTAGTATAACTCAGTAGTTATTGTAATTAGAAATTCATTCAACACATTTGAAACCAAATATGTTGAAATTATACTTTATGTATACTCATTCACAAGTATGAAAAAACCTAATATTGTAGGCTAGTTTGTTCTTTCTTCTTAAAAGAGCTTAAACTGGAGGTATTTACACTGCTGACCTTTAAACATCTAACCCCAAATACCTAATTTCAGAGGCTAATTTTCCTGAACTATTTGTCTAGCCAGACAAAAGACTTGTACATGGAAGCTTTATGTTAAAGATCCCTAACTTAATCCAGTCAAAGTGGCCACTTTGGGGAGATTACTGGAGTCCAGACAAGCCATGGAAGATGTAGAGAATGGAACTCCAAGCTAATATCTTTGCTCTACAGTGTCCACCATGACCTGAGAAAGCAGCTGCATGTACCAGAGCTTCAAGGTCATTCTGTTTTCAAGTCTCTCTTATTGTTCATACCATAACTAAATCTATCTGGGAAGACTTAGTTTCTTCTCAGCAGAAGGAGAACCATCTACTTTCCATCGTGGTAATATTCCTTGGCAGAGTAGTAGACAACACATTATTTTAGTGCATTAATATTTATGTTTGAGGGTCTTATTTAAAGTATATCTTTGTGAACACTGTTCAGACTTGCATCCAGAAAATATTTTTAATTTAAATCCAGTTCTTTCTTAGAATATAAACACTCTTCTTTCTACAATGTACATATACTGCATAAATAAAAGGCCTTTTTAACCTCTGATATTTCTTGTTTTAATACATTTTTCATCATTATGAAGAAAATGAATATGGCTTACCATATGTTAGCTGCTAGCTGTAGGCTAAGAAATGCCCTCATGTCCCATAGAGACATATTTTCAAAAAATGTAATGTAGAATCTTCCAGGTTTTAGACCTGAGATTCACAGTGTTCATGACTGACCTTTCCAGCTGAAAAACAGATCTCCCTTTGCTTAATATCACAAATGGGGCCCTGATCCTTCTTTACATTGTCTTCATTCAGTTCAAAAAACTGTATTTCCCCTTTTAATGGGCTTGTTCTCATCAAATAATCAAAGGAATCAAATAATCAAAGAATGAGTTAAAAATTAAAACAGGGCTTCTGCAGGTCAGGATAGAGACTGTCATGTTAAACAAGGGAGATGAAGCTCTATCTTCATATACTTCCATGAAACCTATGTTACAAGTCTTCAGTTTTCTACAGTTGTTAAAGCCAAAGAAGTTTAAAAAATGTTGTTTTCAAATAAAAATGCCTTTATGTACTCCTTACTTCAGATTTTATTTACAGAGGCCAATAAATGCTGTTCTGTTTAAATATTTTCTTCTTGGGTAAGTGTTAGATATATGATAACAGTAATAATCTGGCATCAAAAGTATACATTAAATAAACACAGATTTCACCTTCAAACACTTAAAATACCTTCAATGTTTAGTCCCTCATTATGTATTTAATCTTCTTTAGCTAATTGTAGATGTTCTGAGGCTTATACAAGCTTATTGACTTTTTTCTTTATCAAAGGTTCTGTAAGAACTTGCTTAAAAGGGTGTTATTATATACTTAAAAGCTTTTTCTCATTTAATAATCCTGAACATGACAGCCAGCTTTGGTTATGCAAACAAAACTCAGAGCTTTGTTTCATAATATTTTCTTCTGATTATTTTTGATAGCAAATAATAACTGCTTTCCAATTTCTCTACTCTTTATTTTGCTGTGTGTTTCAATACTAAATGATACTATTAGCCTTTTGCCTCTTTTCCTGCTGCTGTCACATAAGGATTTGGTCTTTCTGGAAGGAGTCAGTATTCTTAGCTATTCTCTGGTAATACTTTTTTGCAATGTGCAAATAAAATAATGCTAAAACAAGGAAAAAAAAATGTTTTTCTTTAAGACAACAGATATCAAAGAAAAAAGGGTAAGGAAACCCGAAGTATCTTCTAATTCAGTCCACTGTTCCAAAGCCAAACCAACCATCAACAACATTCTTGATGTATGTTCTTCTAAATTGTTTTGGGGAATTTTCAACAACATGAATTTTCCCTTCGCTAGTAAACACTCCAACTCTCTAGATATTTATAAAAAATAATAATATTTTCCTGCTCCTTGATTTTCTACTCTTTAATTCTTGTTCACTGATCTCTGGAATTGAGTAAGGACTGTGATCTGTTTGTAGTGGAAGTGCAGGTGAGGTAAGGAATATTACTTCTTTTTTAGACAACCAAAGACATAAACCCCAAACGGATTTTATGCTTCTACTTGCAACAGGACAGCCCACAACCCTTATGCTGACAACTTTTTTAAAACCCTAATTTTTCCTCTTCCCATCCATCCATTTTACAGTAAGACCAGTGGACATGACATGAGAAAGACTGAGAGCACCAGGGATGAGCCTTCTTCACCACCTGCAGACTGAGATGACTGGAAGCCCAGTATGGGGCGCTTCCCTTACCACCTTCTCTACAGAATGGGTTCCAGATAAGTAGGACAGTGGAACTCTTGTAAAAGGAGTTGTGGTGAGCACATAGAGGTAAATACACTTATACTGGAGCAAAAAGGTATTGAAAGATGAAAAAGATGATGCATGCAAGCTTTTCTTCAGGGACACCTCCTAAATGAGTCATTGAACACGTCTGGCAGCCAGGACACGAAAAGCAGTAATACCTTAGCAGAGGGAGAAGACTTCAGCTTCTTTCCCTCTGCCTCTCCCCACCACTCCCTTCTCTCTGTTGGCTCCAAAGGGGAAATCCAGGCCTGACTTGAGAGGGCTTGGGACCCAGGGATAGCATGGCCCTTCCTCCTGATAACAAAGTATGCCACATCCTATAACTCTGAGCCACACTGTCCACACACAAGGGATGCCATCAAAGTATTCTTGGGCAGTTGTCAGCAATTAATCTTGTCAATGGCCACCTACATGGTGTTGTCTGATGACCCTGGATGCAACCACACTGGGTTGTGTGTCTTTACAGAATTGTTATTTACTCGGTGATACTACACCCCAGTGATTGCAGCTGCAGTCCTCCCTCAGCGTTGTCCTCATGCGTGTCCCTCTCTCCCTCTTTTCATAAAAGCAAATGGGTGTGCAATCTCATCCTTTTCATCACTTCCCTCACCAAGAGATGTTTGCCTGTTGTCCTGGCCATGCTCTGGGTGTTTCCCCATTCCACAGCTGTCTGTTACAGGATTCAGAACTGGGGTGTCTTGTCTATGGACACACTACTCTGAAGTTATGAAAAGCACTTGCAGCCATGCTCAAAGCCAATACCATGCCAAAGACTTTGCTAATTTCAGAGGTGACTGTGTCCTGTGTCCCAGAGTACTTCTGGGGCTGTTTACTAATACTGTCATAGGATTTAGATTTTACATGAAGTACTTCTTCCAAATCAAATGTCTTTATGTGTAAATTATGAAAATAATAATGAAAATAAATAGTGTTTCAAGTTCTTAAAGTCTTCTTATTTACTGACTGTGCTGCTTGAACTCTGAGGATATTTCAGATTATCATTTTATTATATAATTTTATTATATTTTCCTCTTGGTGTCTTCTTTATAAGTATTCAAATGTCCCCTACTTTTTACTTCTGTTTACCAGTTTGCCTTATTAACATTGATGATGTGGTGCTATTTGAAACCACTAGTCTTATTTTAATGCTGTTCTCACAAGTTTAGCTAATCTGTGTACAAAGGCATTTTCTGCCTCTACTCCTTCAGAATTTCACTCTTGTTTGAAGAAGCCAAAGCCTTTCCCAGGACCATAATCTAAGAAGTCAGACATTCATGTTCTAGGTTGTCCTTGTCTTCTCCTGGGTCTTTTTCATCTGCCACCATAGATGGTGACTAGTAAATGGTGAATAGTGCCCAGTCAGTCCCTGTAGAGAAGCTGGTTCACCTTCTGAGGTTGTTCAGCAACGCCCCTTCTAGCCAATTTATCCTTGTTACTGTTTTGCCATTGTTTGTTACACTTGGCTGATTATGCCAAATACTGTTGAATGCTTTCCAATCTAACTTATGTTATTGGTATTTTTACCCCTGCTTCCTGAGAGATTGAGTAGGAGGCATGCCAGACAGCTTTCTCTTCCCTGCTTTCATTGATAGAAACCTTTGGCTGTAGTGTCCAAAAGCAGACAAAAGACAAGGATTGAAATAGGTGAGAAGAAAGGGGCAGGAATCACTTAGAATCTTTGTATGGATGAGGTATTCATTCTAAGAAATCTTTGTCATCATTGGTTGTCATGATAACCATAATCTGTGACTTTTTTTTCATCTCTGAAGACTTTTCTTTACATTCTTTCCCAAAGCTTCCTTACTGCTCATGGTCTCTCTTCCATTGTCTGTTAAATATAATATGTCTGTTAATCTGTTAAATGTTAAGCTCATTTGTGCTTACAGGAAGTCCTGTTCTTTTGCTAGGTATCACCAGAAACCAAATCCAGTCATGACTAGACAGCCAGTTACAACATTTTCTTCTCAGCCTCACACAGGAGGCCTGACACTGTCAATCACTGACACACACACTTCAATATATTTTTCTGCTCAACTTCTAAAAGAGGGTAAAGAGTGTAGATTTAGATTACATATTACAAAGAAATCCTTTACTGTGAGGGTGGTGAGGCACTGGAATTTGTTGTCCCAGAGAAGCTGTGGATGGCCCACCCCTGTAAGTGTTCAAGGGCAGGTTGGATGGGACCCTGGGAAACCTGAAGGGGAAGTTCCCTGCTCATGGCAGGGGCTTGGAAGAAGATGTCCTTTAAAACCCCTTCCAACTCAAACCTATGATTCTATCATTCTTTCTTTGCAACACAAATTAAAATTTCTTACATTATTCCTGGAAATTTAAAAATGCTAATATTACTTTAGTCTTTCATTCCTCAGTAAAGGATTGTTTCCTTCATTATTAGAATTCCAGAAGTCCTTACCTCCAGCTCACAAGAAGCAAAATAATAAAAGGCATGCTGTTCTATATGCAGACATAAAGGGAGAAAATGGTGAATTAAATTTCACAGGAACTCTTGTATCTATAACATCACACGTTTTGAATAGTACGTTCGTCAGCTTAGGTATTAAAATTATTAACCAAATTTTTTAGGCCAAAAACTGAAACCACTGCTCTATTAAAAGTCTTGTTCTTTTACTACACAGTGGCTTCAATTACTTTTAAGGAGACAGTTTTTATTTCTTCTTGAATGCCCAGAGATTTGTTCAAATCTTCATCTCTGAAATTCTTTAACAAGAAGGTGTCAAAGTCCCTTGACACCTACTTTGCTCAAGACACTCTAAACGCAAACAATTTTTTTTCCTGCCAATGTGGCCTTTCTATGCCTGTACTAAATTCTCCATAGAATAAAATTCAACCTGCTGCTTCTCAGCATCAAAGGTTTTGTTTTCTCTGCTAATCTAGTATCCTGAACGTTATTCAGCCATATCTCAAGACACCTTCTGCTCTTCCGGAAATACAACATTTGATTAGGTGCCATTCCATTTTCTACATTTCCACTCAAAAAAATTGGATTATTTTAAATTTATTTAATCCATTAAAATATTCAAACATTTTAAAAGAATTTATCAGTGTTTTCCATAACACTCCTCATGATATCTTTAAGAAAGTGAAAAACTCTGAAGTACTGAAAGCCTAGTCATATAATATTTTTCCATGCATCTATAACAAAAATCCATAAAAATATATAATCATACATCTATTATCTGAATTCTCTTAATCTTGTGTATTACATCCATCTCAGTCTTTTGAGGTTTCTGCAAATACTATTTACTGCAATATCAGTAATATATAAAATAAATTACAAAAATTGTAGGTTATAAAAATTTAGAAGTTTCAACACAATTGAAAATAATAGATTAGTACAGAGACCTGAGTAGGGATATAAACATGAGCAGAATATCTTAAGAAACAGACCATTAGACATTCTGACAGTCCATATCATATTATCAAATCTTCTGAAATAAAATGCCAATTGTACCAGCTTTATTAGAATTATCAGAATCTTATCCAAAAGCAAATAACTACAATAAATTTTGGAGAAGAAAATACAGAGAAAAGTTACTTGTTGAGATGTGTTGCATGACTGAAAGATGCCATGTTCCATAAATTAAATGTGAGAGATTTGGCAGCAAAAATACTGGCACAATCTAAGCTTCACACAGAGAAGAATTGTCACACTACAAGGAATTATCCTCTATTAGTGTGGAGACACATGGTGACACTACATGTGTAATAAAATGTGTGTCAAAAAAATAAAAACATAGACAGACTAGCAGGTGTTCAGAGAACCACATTTTTTTTAAGTGCTTAAAGAAGGAAGACTCACAAGAAGAAATTAATGGAGCTTTTTTTTTTTTTCATTAAGATATGGTTAGAGAAAATAATTATTATTCACAGTTGTTAGTTATGTCTAAATGCTTAGAAACAAAACCTCTCATATAATCTGTGCAGTTTATTTGAGAACACAGTAGCTATGCTGAATTTTGTGGAGGGTAAGGCACTAAGGAAAGAAGCAAAATATAAATTGATATGGGGAAGAAGGAAGAGCATTTTAGTAGAATATAATGAAAAAACCCAAACTGTAAAGAACCATTATATTTTAGAGCTGATTCACAAAAGAATTTGACCAATCGTGACTGCTATAACTAAGAAAGTGAAAGGTATAAATTGCAATTCTTAATGGCACATGTGAAGACCAACACAATGTGACTGTGATTATTTCCGTCCCTGTTTCAAATTTCTGGGGACAAACAAAAAGACTGAATTGCAAGATTTTGAGGCTGTGATGTGGTTTTCTTACTTTTACATGCATATTGCCATATATGGCAATAAGCACCACAGATTCATAGTGTCTGAAATTATTATTCTGACATTTATACAAACAAAACCAAATTATCATAGTTTAGAAAATACAACAAAAATATTTTAAAGCCCCACTAGACAGCCTTATCTGATACCTGTAAGTGTTTATTATAGTTTATTAGGAACTAACAGCAGCACTGTTGTTCACAACAATCCTAATTCTGGCATGTACTAAAAGGAGGGCACTCTCCCTGTGTCACAGTCATGTCATTTAGGAATTTTTACAACTCATTCACTTTCTTACCTCTCTGCCCTTGTAAATATAACTGTTCCCTACAAAATGGAAGACACAACAGGAGAGACTGAGTAGGCACCTCTATGCTGCTGTATTAGCACAAGCTCCCTGTTCACACTTGAGTTCAAATTCTACCTTTGTGCATACTGTTTATGCATTGAATCAAACCATATTAGCTGACTGGCTCAAGTACTTGGTGAAGTATTCACATTTTTTGCAAACCTCTAGGTGAGTAAACAATGGAAAACTAAAAGCAGGCCCTATGGATTGTTGAGGCATTCCAGTGTGTCCAGAGAAGGGCAACAAAGATAGTGAATGGGCTGGAACATAAATCCTATGAAGAGGAGCTGAGAGAGCTGGACTTGTTGAGCCTGGAGAAAACAAGGCTAAGGGAAACCTTATCACTCTCTACAACTGCTGAAAAGGAAGTTGCACATCTACCTAAAAGAAAGTTGCAGCAAGATGGGGGTTGGTCTCTTCTCCCAGGCAACTAGTGACAGGACAAAGGGAAACAGCCTCAGCTTGTGCCAAGGGAGATTCAGGCTGGACATTAGGAAAAAATTTGTCACTGAAACACTGGTTAAGCATTGGAACAGGCTCCCTAGGGAAGTGGTGGAGTCACCATCCCTGGAAGTATTAAAAAAATGTGTAGACATGGAACTTTGTGATGTGGTTTAGTGGGCATGGTGGTACTTGGTCAAAGGTTGGATTTGACGATCTTCAAGGTCTTTTCCAACCTTAATGATTCTATGATAAGTCTGGCACTAGGACAGGTTGAAATGTACAGCTGCAGATAGGGGAGTGTAGCCCAGAGAGATGGGAATGATTGAGAACCTTGAAGTAGGAGGGTGACAACTCTCAAAGCAGTGGGCACAAGACAAGATGTGGTGGGGACTAGGAAGGTAATCTGAGGAATTGAAGAAGTATTGATGGGGTAGAATGTGGAGTTGAGAGAAAGACTGTAAGCAGAAGACAGTTGTAAGGAAGAGATATGTAGATTGGAAGAAACCCAGAAAGAAGTAGAGTTTTCTGTGCCAGAAAAATGGGACTGGGAAGAGAATCAAGTGTGGGAAAGAGATAGGAATGGTTCTGGCTTCAAGTTAGAGAACACACAAAAAAAGAAAAGAGAACAGGCTTTGAATGAATGGGCAGAAACATATGTATTCACAAGACATATATTTTCTGAAAGCCTTCAGTGGAGCGGGCATGGCCTGAGTCTCACTCAGCTTAATCCTGGTAGTGTTTAAAATGATAATATTCAGGTTTAATCTTGCAAGTTTCCTATAATCAGAATTTCTAAAAGTCAATAACAAATCAGATGTATAACTCTCTGTTTGTTATTAATAAATGACTGTATCATGAAGTTCTTTTAAAAAATCTATTTAATATGTTTAAACAGAAACTGTAAAAACAGAATGTTGCACAATCTGCTTTGCTATACACTTGGCCAGAGTTAAATAAAATCTCATAATGAAGTGTTTCAGTTCTAGCAACAGAACTCTGGTGGCTACACAGTAAATGCTAGTATGCATCTTAAAGGTTTCCTTTAGTTCTGCTGTAAAATGCATAGATGTATGTAAACAGCATGGTAACAAAGGTAGAACTAAATATTGATTTAATCTCTCAGATGACCAAAGGAGAGTCATAACTGCTTTTGCAGTTTTCTGTCCCTGAAGTCATATCCAGGGTAGAACAGCCAAGGATGATTATATTATTCATTACACTCCTAATAGGTGTAACTTCCTCCTCCTCTCCTATATAGAAAGGTTATATGTAATATTTTTGTCATTATTGTCTTAGGAGGAAGGAAATTAAGTAATTCCCTACACTGACAACATCAGGAATCTTAATCTAGCCTTTCCAAAAGAAAGTTAAGGACAGAAGCTGTTAAAAATCACCTCTTATATCTGCACATGAAAGGAAATACTGGTTTTGTTCCTATCTAATCATAAAGGTAGATACATGGTTTTAAAACTATGATAATGATCTTAAAAAACAAATTGATGAACAGTCATCATGCTTCATTTTTTTGGTGTTGTATCTGTTCAGTTTACAAATAATAAATGTGCTTGTAATTCTGCCAAACTTGCATACTCATTCTGAAATGTCACACTGTGGGCTTTCTCATGTGTGTATCAAAGACCTGGCACAAAAGTGACTTGAAGTTAGTAGGAATATATCAATTGCAATATATTCAATAGGCTTAAGACTAGACTTAGAGTTTCCAGTGACAATATTTTAATCTAAATACCAGTAATTTCAGTGACTTACATAGGTTTAAATAATCCCAGAATTTCACAGTGTAACATGAATTAACTTTTTTTTTGTCACAATAAACAAGATAAATATCAAATATGAGTATGTTTATTTCCCTGATCCAATTAGATCTCAACAAGCTGTCCAAGTGTCCAGAATAAAGAGAGAAAAATAGTCTGATATACAAAACAGGTGACAGTGTGCTGATGGGACACAGGACCTAGCTGTAAATGAGAATCAGAACATAGCCAGACACAAGATCCAGTGAAAATCACTGTACTTTGTACGGCAGAGATTTAACTCCCCTGAGCATCGTGTCAGAATGATGCCGTTATCCTCAGAGCTGCCTTGACGGTCCTCACACAGCACTACATCCTGGGGTGCCATCCAATCCAAAGCCCCTGTGTAGAAGTGCTTATAATAATAAAAAAAACTACATGTGGAGGGCAGAGGAAATGACAAAATGTTAATATATGTGATTTTATCTTCAAATTTCCCTCACTGAATTTACAAACCAGATACTTAACTTGCACACTTATTAAAACTTAACAGCAACACTTATTAAAAACACATAAAAAACAGCTTTGCACTGAAATAAGGATTAGTTTCTAATAGGTAGAAATCAGATGCAGAGAGTAAATGTGCTGTTTTTACAGTCTAATTTTAATTACAAATCTCCCTAATCTCTCCTCTCAGCAGTTTCCAGGACTCTGTATTGCCAATACAATTACCAACATCCTAAAAATGGTTAGGTAAAACAACATAACTATTGTCAGTGTAAT
This sequence comes from Vidua chalybeata, assembly GCF_026979565.1. Classification (NCBI taxonomy): domain Eukaryota; kingdom Metazoa; phylum Chordata; class Aves; order Passeriformes; family Viduidae; genus Vidua; species Vidua chalybeata. Next base: position 11,955,903 of record NC_071534.1, on the reverse strand, counting down.
CCTATGGTAACATTAGGGAATCCAGAACTGAAATTTTAAAACAAGCTTTTATCCTTAATCAGAAAAAAAAAAAAAAAGCCCTCAATGAACACGTTGCAGTGTTACATCTCATTAGTTAAATTCACAGCACCATTTGTTGTTAATTAAATTTTCAATATTCACCATCTCAGTCTGTGATGGCATCACAGGTAGAGATGGGTCTCTAGCTATATCATCAACCTAAAAACCACACCCAAATCACTAACAAGATTGCTCATACAAATAGCAGGCTGTAAAATTGCTTTTCACAAGGCCTAAGCCCTCCTCTTTCAGCTCTTTTTCTCTTCTAACTATATCAGGAGTCCCATTTCCAATCTACCAAACTCCTACTTCTCAGGTCTGCTCCAAGCTCTATGCACTAGCACCACAGTGCTAGACCACCCTTCCTCTCATGCTGCTTCCTTAAAATCCCCATGCCACTTTCTTTTTTTGTTTTCAGAGGAATGAGGCAAAGAAATTCCTTCTGAGGTTAGCAGGATTACTGCAACAACATAAGAAAAAAATTTCCTGTTTTTGACTGATTTGACTGATTGAAATTTAAGAAAACATGTTGTTTGTTGCAATTTAGAATTCATGGGTGTTTTTAAAAAATATTGTCTTCTATTGTCTGTTTTGTCCTGCTTCCAAAATAAAATTAATCAAATCCCGTTCAGATTTTTGAAGTATTTTAATGCATCTCCCCATTAGTTTCCTTCTTTCAGCCTCCTCTGACTCTTTGCAATTATAAAAGTACCAGGAAGATAGCTTAGTTGAAAGCTAAAAGGTTTTTCATTTCTGGCAGTACGTTGTAGAAGATTACACTACCTTTGGGGTAAACAATCAAGCTAATCAAACTAAAATATTTGAAACATTTCCCATAGACGTCTTGATGGTAAACTGGTCTCTGATGTGAATTTCCCATTCTAAGAACAAGAGGCTAAAGGTGGTTTATAATACAGGAAAAAAAAAAAAAAAAGGAAGATACAAGTAAATGAAAGATTTATATTTTTTCTTCACCACATGTTAAGATCCAATCCAAAATATTTGGGAGCGGAAGCGGCCAAACCCAAGCAGATAGACACGCTATGAACGAGCAGGTAATGATCTTGTACATGGGTTTATTATTTAATGTTCCATACTCCAACCAGAGACATTGTACAGCCAACAGTGTTTTTAATGCAACCTGTTCATGTCTTTTTCTTCAATCACTAGAGTGTCATTCAGCTGAAGCCCCATTCATCAAGAAAGACAGAGGAATCATCCACTAAGAGCAGGGCAACATGCACTATTACTCCTTCATGTGAGGGGAAAGTGGGAAGGAATTTTTTTGCAAACTCTTCTCTCAAACATGATCTGTTGTAGATAAGTAGCTGCAGCAGCAATAGGCTCTGATCAAATGTGGTCTAGCCACTGAAACTGGGAACATAAAAGAATTAACAATTTTTATTTTTAACATAAAAAGAGAAGGGACAGATTCAATAGGCAATAAATTGAAGTAATAGGAGACTGTGATATGCGATTGCAAAGGTAGTGCATGACGAGAAATAAGAGACATCTGATATCTAGTCTCTGAGCTTTCAATTTTAGTGAACAGTCTCAATTATCTGAAGTACATTGTGGATAGTTTCTGTGTCAAATAGGGAGTTAGCCTCCTCTGTGACAAAAAGACATAAGTTCCAGACTTGGCAGCTAAATACATCACATCCTGGACAAAAATGTGAAGATTTCATAATCATGTGAATTGCACAACTTCTGGTGTGCAATTTTCTCATAGCTTGCCCTTTCATTGAAAGAAAATGTTCTTATTTTTTCTTTCCTAAAAATACAACATGTAGTGTAAACGATGGCAGTGCCAATCCCTTCACCCAGATTTACTCTAAAATGCCTTCTGCCAACTGTAGATACAGGGAAAATAACTGTGGTGTCTCACTGAATATAGCAGTTCTCAGGGTTGTGAGAAAATGCAGAAATTGGCAAAATATCCAGTTTTATAAAGCAGGTAGGAAAAGCTGTAACTGAGAGCAAGGTACTTTTGAAAACACTTGTTTAGTCCTCTCCTCTTCTTCTAAAAAAATACCTCGCTCCTTGCTTCAAAAAACAATTTTCTACCACAGTCACTGCAACAAATCTGATATTTTTTGTTGTTCAGGTTCTTTTCCTTTGTAGTGGCTGCCATTAAGTACAGATAGATGATGCCTTGGAAGACAGCAGTTAACAATCTCAAATGTTCTACTAATACCCATTGTCACAAATATCTAGCTAACAGTGAAGACAAAGTCTGCATATGTTGGATATATAACTGCAGAAACTTCTGCTTTTACTGTTTCCTCCTCTGAGTTCTCCACCAGTTCCCACTATTTTCTAACTCCATGGTGATCTGAAAGCCAGCCCAGCATAAAATTAATTCCTTTAAATAAAAACACACAAATTTTGAGCTAAGCATTTCTTTGTTGTTGTTTTTTGGAATCAGATGACTGCCAATGCTGACAAGAAATGCAGTATGGAGCTGGAGTGGACAAATAGAATCCTGGCAATGCCAGTAGAGGTTAGCTTAAAAATTATGTTACAGCCTTATGCTCCTGCTTGACATCCTCAGAATTAAATATCTGATACAGTTTAACTTAAATACTCTATCATTTGTTCATTCCTGGGGCTATAAAGGGTTATTTAAGCAAGGACTCCAACTGGGCTGAAGAATATGTGTTAAAAATATACATAGTATATGTGTTAAAAATATACATAGTATATAGTATAGTTTGATTAGCTGAAGAAGAAACTTCTTAGACCAATAGTACTAGAAAAGCATTAACATAACTACGTGGATTTTATTTGGAACAGAAAAGACAAATCTGTGCAATTTAGTTTAAAAAAAATAATAGGAGTTATTAATTCTGTAAGAACCAGCAAGAAAACAAGCTGGTGTACTCTGTACCATATGTTCAATGACCAGTGAATCTCATCCCATACTGATAAAATTAGTCAAGGGTAGCCAGCATTACTAACACAACGGTTTTTTGGTTCATTGGAAACAAAGGTGAAGTTTGCTGTTCTGAGGGATACCACAGTGCTTGCTAGAGTAAATTCAGCAGGTTATTTCATGTCAGTTATGGAAGACAAGTGAAGGTATATAAAGTGAGAGTAAAGGTAGATACGATCAATCCATTTGAAATACGTACACGCTTTTTATGTACTTTGAACATATGCTGTTAATTATACTTAAATTATATTAGTGAGATTGAATGCAGTGAAACAAAAGGGCTATAACTGTGTTTTAAAGAGTCTCGTGAAGGTTAAGTGAATCCCTAGGGTCCAAGCAGACTGCTTTATTCTGCCATTCTAACATTTATTAGCATATGACTGTGCCAAGACATAGGCAGGATGCTTCTGCAGCAGAGTCTAACCAGATATACTAAAACATTTTAAAAATAATTGTCTGTATGCTCCATTTATGCTCTTAAACAGATGCAGATGCAGTAGATTGCACTACACAAAATTGTTTAGCCTGTCTCTAGGCTGGATCTCAAAGGGAAGTTTGAGTCCAAAATGAAGAATTCTAGGAAAACTTATAGGAGAAATAATTGTACTTAGGAAACTGGACAAAATTTTGTTTTTACCCTCTGGAGGTATGTTCTATTTCAATTCATCTGAGCTATATTCATAATGATTTACTGACAAAGAACTCTATGAAAGTGAGCACAATATGCTCTAAAGCATTGGCAGCAACAACAAAACAAAAGAAAACAAAACAAAGTAGAAAAATAATGATTGCAGTCAACTTCAAAAATAATTACCTAAGAGTAAGGAAGCCTGTTAAAAATATGCTAAAGAGGGTAGCTAAAAGATGATAAAAAGCTGACTAAAAGAGTTAAATCCCTGCCAGCAGAATGAGCACAATTTAGAGACTACATTGAAGGTAAAAAGGATATGCATACTTCCTGTCATGAAAGATTTGAGAAAGGCTAAAGGAAGCCAGCATGGCTAAACAACAGTACAAGAAAGATTAGCAAATGCAAGAAGACAAGTTTGAAAACGTTGAAGTGGTGTCCAAATATGGAAACTAGAGAGGATGAAACTTTGGCAGGTTAAATACAAAAACAGAGTAAGGCAAACCAGAAGACCACTGGAAAAAAAAAAGCAAAAAACCGGTAAATATTTTTTTCAAATATCTCAGGCACAGGAAATCTGTCAGAGAGTCCAAAGAGCCAGCAGTTATTCAAAGGATAAAAAAAGTACTGAGGGAAGACAGGGCCATAAAAAAAAAGAAACAAAATTGAACCTTAATTTTTTTGTTTACTCTTGCACATGAAGATGCACATGAAGAGACTTTCAGCCCAGATAACTTCTTTACTGAGAATTCATTGAAGAGTTGACCGAAATTTAAGTGCTAGCTATGGAAGGAATATATAAAAAGAATATATATTATAAGACAGTCAGGACCAAGTATCATTCACCAAGGAACTCAAGAATAAAATAGTTCAGCCAGTAAATATAATGTACAACCTTCGAATTAGAAATGTCTGAAATGTTCAAGCCTGTAGACTGGAAGGGAGCAGATGTGATAACATATTTTGAAATGGGTTCTATGACAGAACCAATTAACTAATGACTAGTAAGCTTATCATTTTCACTGGACAAATTGGACTAGTGCATTTGACACACCTGAAAGATAGGATGCCATCCAGAGGGACCTCGACAAGCTGGAGAAGTGGGTCCATGGAAATCTTATGAGGTGTAACAAGACCAAGTGCAATGAGCTACACCTGAGTGGGGGCAACCCCCGGTACCAATCCAGACTAGGGAATGAACAGATGGAGAGCAGCCCTCCTGAGAAGGACTTGGGGCTGCAGGTGGATGAAAGGCTGGACATCACCCAGCCATGAGCACTCATAGCTCAGAAAGCCAAACGTGTCCTGGGCTGCATCCAAAGCAGCGTGGCCAGCAGGGGAGGGAGGGGATTCTGCCCCTCTGTTCTGCTCCTGTGAGACCCCACCTGCAGTGCTGCATCCAGCTCTGGGGTCCCAGCACAGGAAGTCCCATTGACTTGTTAGGGCAAGTCCAGAGGAGGCCACCAAGATAATGAGAGGGATGGAGCACCTCTCCTATGAGGAAAGATTAAGGTAAGCCTCCTGGCATTCTATGAAGGAGATAACAAGCTTGTTCATTGGCCATATGTAGCTTGTGCTGTTTTTCACTAGGATAGAGTTAATTTTCTCCATAGAAGCTAGTATGGGCCTATATTTGGATTTGTACTGGAAAAGGTGTCAATAACTCAGGGATCTTTTAGCTATTGCCGAGTAAAATCAGGGCATTTTCTTCTCATACTGCCCCAGCAGCAAGGAGGCCTGGGGTACTCAAGAAGCTGGGAGGGGCACAGCTGAGACAATGGACCACACTGACCAGATGGATATTCCACACCATATGGCATCATGCTTAGCATAAAAAATTGTGGGAAGGTTGACCAGGGAGCTGCTGCTGGAGACTGAATGGGTGTTGGTTGTTTGGTGGTGAGTAATTGTTTTAATTTGCATCTCTTCTCTGTCTTGGGGTTTGTTTATCTTTGTTACTTTCTATTATTATTATTATTATTATTATTATTATTATTATTATTATTATTATTATTATTACTATTATTAAGCTGTTCTTATCTCAACCCATGTGTTTTGTCACTTTTACCCTTCCAGCTCTCTTCCCCCCCATTCTATGGGGGTGAGAAGTGAGCAAGTGGCTGCATGGGACTTGGCTACCATGGGGTTAAACCATAACTCAGCTGCCGCAGTCTACCTGAATTTCCAAAAAGCATTGAATGAGGTGCTCCATTAAAAGCCTTTGTGGGGACATAGAATAAGAGTGAATATTTACACATGAATTAAAGACAAGATGAAGATAAACAGTGTAGAATCAATTTGATACTTGGAAGAAGGTCCACATGTATGTGTACTGAGATTGTTTGGCTTAAGCTTTTAGAAAGCAGTACAGTATTTCATGTGACTACTACATTATTGAAGGAGACTGAAAATAAGCATTAGCAATGAAGTGTAGAAGGAAAGCAGGAGACATAATGACTGGATGCTAAAATGGCAGACAAAACTCAGTGAAGTGCTGCACAAGAGAAGACAAAAAATGCTGATGGACCCCACAGCCATGAGTTCAAGGATGCAGATGTTTCTGTGCTCAGTAGTCAGTAACTGTCAGGAAAAACAAACAATGTTTAAAAAAATTAAGAAGAAAACAGAAAGCATCAGTATGCTACTGAATAGACTGCTCCATCTTTCTTTGACAAAAGGAATCATCAAATAAAACTTGTAATTGGCTGTGTCAAAACAAACAAGATAATGTAGCTGAGCTAGGTTTTATGCCAGAAATTTTTGAAGAGCTAATAAAAGACAAAATAATCAAGAGCAACTAAAAGATATATCATCCCTGACACAGCAATTTAGGCACTGAGCCACAAATTCTTGGAAATCCAGAGAGTATTCCAGGGAAGTAATACTGTAAGTTCTCTTTACTGTATTTGTTGCCCCTGGAGAAGAGGAGACTGAGGATCGACTTAATAGCAGTCTTCCTTTCATTCAGTACCTGAGGAGAGGCTACTGAGAAGACAGAGATCGAACTAGAGATATTCTGATGTGCCTTTCAACCTGAATGATTCTGTATTTCTATGATACTGCCAGAAACATGCTACTGGCTGTCTGGGCTTTAGTCCAATCTGGTGTACTAGTTTTCACCTTATACATATGTATGCATTAGAAACACTGTTAAAAACTCATGGTCAAACTCAAGCTCTGTAGGAACTCACCATCTCTGCGAGCTGAATATGTCACTTATATTTCCAGCTTTATGAAACAAGACTCATATTCTGAGTTTTACCTTTATGTTTTCAAGAAGAAATAATTTTGAAATCCTCACAAATAATATAGATCCAAATATCTTATTTGAGTCCTTAAATTTTAAAGAAGTTTTGTTCCCCAGACTCTCTAGCAAGATATTGAAATACACTCAGGCTCACTATTTTATCTGGAAGGTAGAGGAAATTATTAGGGGGATATTGCTTTAGAGAAGAATAAATAAAGAATAAATGAAGTGGTTGAGAATATGAAAATGGAAAATAATTTGCATGTAACTGAACAGAAAATAGTGCAGTACTACTTTAAAAACAGCAAGGAAAGGATGGAGTGAAAACAACAAAACAATGACAATAAGTCAGTTATTTTAAAAACTATGTGTAGGTTTGATCTCCTGTGAAGGTAGATAAAAGGGAAAGTAAAGCATAGAAGCAAGTACTTACTGAAAGAAACCTTAAGAAACACACAATTAACCTGATACACAAAGAAGAGAGGAGGAATGGCTTTTGCTTCATTAGGTGCAACTGAAGCAGAAACAAATCATGCACATGTGGAACACATCAAAATATACATCAGAATCAGTATAAAGGAGCAGCAGAAGTGTATGAGGTAAATCAAGTCTTATTGTTAAATCACTGAGAAGTAGCAGGTGATGAGAGCTGGATAGGAGCAGAAAGGATTTAGCAGGGTGATAGAAGACAAAGAAGCATGGTTTTAAATGGAAGCCAAAAGAGGAGTGTCCTTGATCATATCCCTTAACTCCCAATCCTACAGAAAACTGGCTGTGCAGGAGATGGGATGGGAAATAATCAGGACCTGTATAGAAACAGCAGACCTGAGCCATATTAAGGATATGGTTTTTTACTATTTCAGGATTTGTGTCACTTTGTGCAGAAAGTGAATCATCAGACTTGAAAAAAAGCACAGTAAATTAAATAATCTGTCTCAGGTTCTCCTGAATAATTATCTGTTCAAAGTAGCTTGGGCTGGTGAGTAGCTAGACTTTGTTAATTACAGAAATTACTGTACTCACTGATGAGCCTTTTAGGCCTTTACTGGCTGAAAGCTGGTGTCCCCAGGAATGACAAAAGCATAGGCTGGGTATACTGTGGGAAGGGTGATGATGTGATTTGCATTTATATCTTAAAGAATATTCATACTGTCACATCACAGCAGAAACAGACACTTCTGCACATATAAATGGTTTCTACAGGAAGGCCACACAAAAGTTATGCAGCAGTACTGCATCCAGAGTAACTTCCGCCCAATACAGGAATGACTCAATCAAAATCCAACAGTCTTTATTTTGTTTTTACTTGCAGCACTCTTAATTATGATACTCTCTTTGTAGACTGATGAATCCATCCATGAATATGTTTCAGTAACATGTGGCTTACTTCATGGGTGTATAGAAGTCTTTCATTCACATTTGTTTTATGGAAGTTGAAGATTTTCTGAATATGTCCTTGATACACATGAAACTTGCTATTAAGATATGTCACAATGAAAAATGATAAGATATTTTAGAATGACCTTTAAAGTCTCACTCAAATATGAAATATGCAGTACTGCAAGCTGCAGAATTGTGTAAGCTTGTTTAGGAAAAAAAGGCTTCTGGTCTTGTTAGCACCAGGCAAACACAGGATATGTTTAATACATTTGTAACAATAAGTATAATTATTCCATACATAGGGATAGAAAAATGGCATTATTCATATAGGTATTGCGGAGTGAAGCACCAGAGACATTTAGGAACCAAGCAGAGTAAATAAAAATACTGTCTTAGAATTTATTTTCTTTTATATTCTGTGGCATGGACTTCTTCACTTTCATCACTTTGAACTCAGCCAATAAAAAAGATTCAAAAGGTACATGGAGTCTTATGCCTCTGATCTTTTTATATCCACTGGCAAGTTCAAGAACTGATCAAAGTTTAAGCTCCCAATGTGGAACGAAAGAAGAGCATCTAAAAACAGAGCCTCTGTTTTGTGGAGTGCTTTTTGCTTCCCAGGAAATAAAGGCACAAAGTATGCATTCCCACCAAACAGCTTTATAAAACATAAGCCTCTAGGTATTCCCATAGACATCATCTACCACAGACTATTTAATTTTCCTCTTTCTAGCTCTGGGCTAGTTCCCTAGAAAGTCTGAAGAGTTCATAAATCTCTCTTCAGGCATCTAAGCCTACATGTACATTAACATCAAAGAGTACTTTGGCAGATTGAAGCTACTGGTGTCTCCACTTCCACATTATGTGTGCTTCAGGGCTCATCCTTCAGAGTAGACCTGGTGTGATGCCTTGAACTGAACATCTTCATCGTGTCCATGATTCATAGCTGCTCCAAGGACTGGTCAATTGTTTGGACCCTCACTAGGGGTTAGAGCGCATCTGAAAGTTCCTGGATAAAAGCTTCTGGATTAATTTCATACAGATAAAAAACTAGTACATGTGCACAAAAGCTGCTCTATAGCCAAGTCAATGTGCATCAAGTGGGGATGACGGAGAGTTAGTTTTAAAACTACACTACTGCACTGAATCAACAAGGTCAAGCACATAAAGCCTATCTCCAATATGGGACTGCCAACAGTCTTCTGATTTGAACATAAAACACATAAAATTGCATATAAAATAAAACTTATGCTGATAAATGAATTTCAGAATAGCTCAGAATTTCCTCTGTGCAAGTGAAACCAAATTCTACTTTCATCTTCAGAGCAGCAAAATTTGCCTTCATATGAGAAATGGACATACTCCATTGACAATGCCCTTCTGGAGGGTGGAAGCAAAACCACACCTGCCGAAAGGGCTGGTGTGGTTGCAATGCAGACATCTGCAGGGGAAGAGAAGGAGGGAGGGCTTATGGCCAGGAAACTCATGGTCTTCCATGCTTCATGTTCTTCCATGCTTCATGTTCTTCCTTCCATTGCTGGAGGTCCTCACAATTTGCACAACCTCCCTACCCCAGCACAAGGAAGACAGGTTGAAAGTGAGAGATCAGAGAAGTGCAGGATCATCTTTGCAAGCAGCAGGGTTATGGCTGACTGTTACTGGAACAAGAAAAACTACTTGGTCCTGTCTAAGGATGACAATATCTGGAAAATCACTAACTGTAGCAAGCCATTATACTCCTGCTTCTCTTAGCTTCAGGCACCTAACCCTAAAACTACTGTAAGGGTGTTGCCTGTTATCCTTAACTTACTGAGTGATAAAATTCAGTGATTTTTGGACTTCAAAAGTTGCCCTGCATAGAGATGACTCTGCTGTGAAAACAAGGCATAGGCAAAATTAACCTGGGGCACAACTGATCCTGGCCAAGCAGCGTTCACCTGGAAACCAGGAGGAGAATTTAAATGGTGCACAAGGTAATGAAATGAAAGCCTCAAATCTCTAACTCAGGTGACTCAATTTGTATTAACAGGCAACAAAAATTGTCTGACACATATTACTGCTACTGGCACAGAAGAATGGTGGGTGCTAAAGGCCAGAGCTATAATAAAACAATTGTAACTGGAAGACTTGATAGAATGAAAGGTAAGGAAAAGAAAAAGACAGCATGGTTGTTGAGAAGTTTTGTTTCTCAGATTGAGAAGCATGATTAGAAAAACTTAGAATTTATCTAGGAATTTTTTTCTGGGTCAAGTGCTCTAATGTTTTATTGACTTACAGCCTTCCTTAGACAGTAACACCAAAATATCTTTCTTAGTATATGACTTTCTCTATTCCCCAGTGCAGTTAGCTCAGCACTTATGGGTCTAACCTTGGCTAAAATGAAATTGGAGAAGGTCTCAGAAAAAAAAATAGAAAAAAGTGAGAATGTTAGCCTGATCAAAGTGCTTAACACTGGCCTTAACTATTTTTAAAGCCCTTGTTTAAATTTTAAAGCATAAGGGATTAAGAACAAACACATGCATTTCTCCTCTTGTTTCACTTGTGTGTAAGTAATTTTTAAAGGTCAAGCACGGCTTTTTTGGTCCCTGAAAAAGCTCTCTGCCTTTTGAAAGTTAAAAAACATAGGCCAGATCATCAGCAAATGTAAACTAGCAAAGTTTATCATAGTCAACAGAGCAGGACAATTTACACTGGTTGAGATTCTGGCTGCTGTTTTGTAGCATTCCAGGAGGAAAACATTACAATGGTTTTTAAAGAAAAATAACCTGAAAGAGGAGAGACAGATTTCCCTGTTTGAGTCTCTGCCAGAGGGAATGAACTCATAAGGAACATAAATCAAGAGAATGAAAACAGGCAGTTGAAGTCCAGTTCTGGTGATGATAGGTATATTATTTTTTTAGGTTTCCAGTAGAAAGCCAGGCTGTGCTCTCTACTGAGGCACAAAGAGCACCACAGCTTGAGGATTCCATTAATTCCAGTAAGTATATTGATTTAGTCATTAGAAAAGAATTACATATGCCTCTGACACAAAAGTTTTCTTAAAATATTTTACAAGACCTCTTGATGTTTCCTGGACAGAAGAAACAAGTCAGCAGCCCAAAGATTCCAAGACTTAAATTAGGAGTTTCCCAAAGCTGACTTTAGAATAGGGCACTAATTATAATCTGACTTTAGAATATCACACTAATTATACTGTTTTCTTAATAATGTTTACCAAGTGTTTTTTCTGGGATATCAGAGAGGAGCTTTGTAGTTTTTTTGTTTTTTTTTTGTTTTTTTTTTTTTTTTTTTTTTTTTAAATTATAATTCACTTCTCAGGTGTCTTTTTGCTGATTCTTGCCATGATGATGAAAAAAAAGCAGAGTGATATCCCAGATCTCTCCTTCCAAGTATGCCACTAGTGCAGATCCAAAGGATGCTTAGGACCTCATTCAAAGAGTAATCAAATCAATGATAACCTAATCAATAGAAAAAACAAAGACAATATTATTGACCTCATCCTGTTTCCATGGAAGTCAAGGAAGTAAATTTTCAATGGCAACAACATCAAACAGTACTATTAAATTTAAAATTCCTCATGAATAAAACACTGAATCTCAGAATCACACAATCATAGAATGTTAAAATGGTCTGAATTCGAAGGGACCTTGAAGATCATCAAGTTCCAACCCCATGCTGTGGGCAGGGACACCTTCCACTAGACTAGGTTTCTAAAAGCTCCTAGCATCTTGAAAGACTGTATGAATAAAATGAGTAGTTCCCTATTAAACATTTTTGCTATTAAAATCAGGCTTTTATTTTCTTTCCCAGTGTCTCACAAAGAGACATTTGATGCTCTAGGAGGAGGATTTTTGAATCTGCCTTTTTTTCTCTGCTCCCATGCTGTAATCACTGCAGAATTTAAAGAGCATATTTATGTAAGAACACTTTATTTCCTAATTAGGGACAATTGGTATGTTCAGGTGATTATTTTTCTGTGTCTGAGAAGATACAATCCTTCTCAGATGGTCTGGTATCATGGGCTTAGGTCAAAACAAATGTTTTCTTTCACTGTTTCTTTCCCATTTCAGTGCATGTAAATAATAGCTAGGCTACAGTCAGTTTTTAATTTATTTTTATAACAGACCTGTAATCACAATTCAAGAATCTAAAACAATAAACATTTCTGTGACTACTGTTAACAGAAGGTGAGCAGCAGTAGAGTAGTTACATAAGAATTACTCCCAATTAATAAGTGTTGAAAAGTACAGGGACAAATACCCATCCTCCCTTCCTGGCTGTTTAAGAGATATCTAATCCCAAATATAAGAGCAAGCAAGACCAAACATTAAGCTGCTGTACACTCCACATGTAAAGACTCTTTCCTAGTACAAGCATGAACAGGGTACTGGGATTTAGGCTACATGAATATAAGCCCTCAACAGAATTCTTTAAAGTGTCAGTTTTTAGTATTTTGCATTTTAGAAGTTCAAAGAATTTCTACACCAGGATCAAAGTATGGGATTCAACCCCAAATATATGAATATTAACACATAAGCAAGGTTTAGAACACATAAATTGAATGAGTTTTGGCAATAGAGCACTCTTTTTGTGCTCAGGAGGCGTTTCAGATTTCATTTGACATGCAAGGCAATTCATTTCTTTCAGTGCATTTATGTTACCGTATTCTGCTCTTTGACACCTGATGTAGTAGAAATTCTTCCTGTGTAAAAATTTGTAAAATTATGAAGTTTAGCTCTGATTCCAGGGGATACTTGTTCTAAGGTGACAATTTTCCTATTCTTCTCTGTTTTAACTCTGTTCAAAATCACTAATACATCTATGTAATAATTAATATACTTTAAGTATTTGGTTGTAGTGAGTGATACATACTCTGAGACTGTATTAAATTGTTATATATACATACACGGGGAGGGAAAACTTGTTCTGAGTGAAACATCTTTGTTGTGTCTGCTCCCTCAAGAAATACTAATACTGTCAGTATATAAGGAACCTCCAGAACCACAAAGCTTGAGTTATCTCTTTAAACCATATGCAGAGATTACAGCTGTTCTGGGAAGCATTTTCCAGCCTATGAAATACTAAACCCAAAGCTATCCTGCTTTTATTAAAATATTTTTAGAATGCAAAAGGACTAAGAATCTGAGGAAATGCCAAATCAATATTTAGTTTTGCATTTGTTAGTCAGGACATTTTATCTCTTTATGCATCTATTACATGATAAATGAAAAGGAGAAGTAAATGGACATATAATTAGGCATTCAGTACAATTAAGTAATCAAAGACACAGAAGTGTGTTTTCAACAGACACAGTATATGTACCATTTATTAAATTTTGGAACTTTGATACAATACAGTCTAATGGTCACACTTTCTCTAGGGAATTTTCTATCCTTAATTTAAAAGGAGAGGATGAATAATTTTCTGATTTGCAAATTAAGCAACATGACCAGGGAAAACCCCTAAACTCAATTCTTCAGCATACAAGCAGACCTGAGCTTAAGTTGCCGGTCTATTTGAATAGCTAGCAGCCAAGACCAGTTTCTACTACACATCAGAAAATGATCCACCACTGCCACCACCATTCCTGAAGGCCAAGTCCATCCTGTTTCCTCTTCTGTCCCATAATTAGAATCTTGTACTTTGTTGAGGCTGAAAAGCAGAGACAATAAATCCATCTTTCTCCTTCACTTTCCACTTCCATTATCTAGGCTCTGAAAGCTTTAGGGCAGTTGCAGCTCTGCATGTACCTCTACAGAGCAGAACAGGTTCATATCCAGGTTGCTCGTGTTCAGCTAGCACTTTACCAGATTGCTAGGGTTTTCCTGGGGAATACCAGTCCCAGAAGAAAACCTGCATTTTTTGCAGCTTCTAATTTAGATTAACTCAAAGAGAGTTTCATGACACAAAGGAAAACACATTTTTCTAGGCTTAACTGTTGATTTGCAGCATCCCTAGAGAAGATATTAGAACATTTAAAACAAATATAAGGAAAATGTACAATTTAAATGGGACATATCAGGCAACCAGGCTGCTTTCAGCTCCCTGTATAATTATTATAAATTTGCTTCCACACATCCTGTAGAAGTTCTGTATGTCTGGAGACAGAGTGGAGCCTCCTTCCAGTATGCTAGTTCCCCTTGTATATAATTCCTTTTCTGCCAAGTAAGAAACTGAAAGACCTAATGCGGTTACTGCATGCTCATGTGGGCACAGAATTCCAGAACTGAATCATGCCATTTGTCTCTTCCTAATTATCATGAATTCTTCCTTCATACGTTCAACAGAGATTGGATTAACACAGCTATTCTGTTTAAAAATCAAACCTCAGCATCGTCACCAGCAGTGCTCTAGTAGCTAAATTTATCGTATCTTATCTTGCTGAGGAATCTTTGCTGTGTTTCAGGATCATTTGTTAATGTCACAGCAGCCATTGAAATGGCAGAAGTTCATTATATTGTTATTGTTCATACAGCATAACACAATTCTAAACAGAAGGTCAAATTCTAATCATGTGACTATGTATATAAATAAAGAATATTTCCACTGAGTAAGATGAAATTGTTGGAATGGCTGGCCAAAGATCTAATTTATTATTGTGGCATTCACAGAAATAGCAATTAGAAATAAACACATGGACACACATACAGTGACTAGAATGTATAACACTATCTTGCTATAATATTAGATTTCTCTTAAAAAGCAAATGGCAAAAGATAAAGACTATGACAGCATTCTGCAATAGTTTACAAGAAAATCCAATATCAAGCCTAAACTGCCTGAAATAAAAACTTCATTTGGTTAAAGGAACTTTCCAATAGGATGAATATATTTTACTGTAAACCATTTAGTTTAGTTTTGCAGTTTTTTCACTACTCCCTTAATCCAAGAGAATTGGCAATTATGATCTAGAACTGAGCACAGTCCTTTTTAATCCTGTATGTTGGCCAATGATTATTGAAGGCTTTTTTAAAAATGAACAGAGGTGAGACCCATTAATAAATCTGCCCATAACATTTTACCCTGGATCAGAGATAAGATCAGTTTCCAGCACCTTTCTTAGTTCTTCGTTTTCTAGTACTCTTCCACCCTCAAAGAGCATTGAAATAGGCAGGACTGCTTAAGGATACTGGAACATGTCTGAACATCCAAAGCCTGGCAGATGTCATGTCTCCCCAGACAAACAGAAAGCATAGAGAGAAGGGTTTAGAAGGCTGAGGATCTAGTTTATGTCACAGCACCAGCAAAGGATCAGCCTCTCTTAATATGAAATATTGACACACTCATACATGTTTTGAAAGATTACTTCTTGTTGGCATCACTGTCTTGTAAAAGACAAGTTTAAAATATTCCTAGCTCCTTCCAACACAATTTATTTAATTTCTAGCTTACCTTTACTGTCTGATTAGGTATTTTTCCTGATTCACTGCATAGCAACTTGTAACATGAAGAATTTAGAACACATACTGATCCTTACAGCAGCCAAGACATGTGCCACTACCTTGTGCAGGCTAGGGAGAACACTCTTACACTTTATTTCCTTTGTTTCACTCACTACATCCCAAATAAAATCACATCAGGTGGTGCTGTTGTAGAAAGAACAACCAGAAGATTATAAAGGACATCACTGACAATGCTTGAGAGGGAAATGCTTCTCATTGTAGAGATATATTACACAGCACTCTTTAGAGGCATACCTGCTATTAGTAAAAACCAGATGGTAAAGAATTTCATGCACCAATATTCACCAGAAAGTTATGATTATTACCCTTCTGGCAGGAGAGCAGGAGATGGCATTGTTCTCCAGCTCTTGTCACTTATTATTCTTTCCTACCAGCACAACATATCATCCCCTTCATAGAATCATAGAAGCATTTAGGTTGGAAAAGTATTCTAAGATCATCAAGCCCTACCATTACTCCAGCACCACCGCTTAACCATCACCTTGTGTCATATCAACACTTTTTTAAGTACCTTCAGGGATGCTGACTCAATCACTTTCCCAAACAGTAATAAACAAAGCCCACCTTCCAGTGCTTGACAACCCCTTTGGTGCAGCAATATTTCCATATCCAATCTAACTGTCCTCTGGTACAGCTAAAGGATATTTACTCTTGCTCTGTCACTTGTTAACTGGGAGAAAAGATCAACATCCCCCTGGTTACACCCTCCTTTCAGGGAGCAATAAGATCTCCTCTGAGCCTCCTTTTCTCCAGGTTAAACACCCCCAGATCACTTAAATGCTCCAGACCTTCATCAACATCTCTGCCCTTCTCTGGACTTGCTCCAGCACCTCAATGTCTTTATTTCTCCAATATAAACCTTCTCCACGGGTGTTACAATAAAATTAATAAACTTTTCTTAAGACAGTATTAATAGAATTCTTCACTCATTATTAAAGGTGAGAACTCAGGAGAGCCTCATAGCTTGACAGTTCTGTATTGCTGCAGGGTGTATGGGGGGGACCAATTACCTTATCTACATTTTCCACCTCTATAAATGACTCCGAAATATTTAAAAGCTCAGATGATCTTACTTTATTTCCTTTACAAAGCTTTTTTGTCCACTGAAAAATTTTATTCCAAATGCTGAAAAAACCTCTGCTTTCCATATTTGTGATTTTTGTCTTTTAGAATTGGACTTAATAGTTCATTTTACAAAGAAAAGAAATGTGTTGAGAAAGTAAATGTCTTAGAGACGTTAAAGCTGGCAGCTCAAAGCTGTCTATTTGTCACTAGCTGCAGTATACAGCTGTAGAGCTCCAGGATCACACACTGCCAAGGGAACAGCAACCACTTTCTGTGCCAGGGCTGGGAGGCAAGAAGTTGGCAAGGATATACTCCTCCTTCTATACAAATGGATATACAGGGAAGTGGGGACAGCTAGGGCTAGAAGGAGGAGGAAAGGCCATTCAAGCACAGAGGGCCAAAGCTCCTGAGGAAAGGCTGACATTAGGAGCAGCAGAATCTGCTGATAGCAATTTTTAGCTGCTGGCTCCCATCAGATTTAAGCACATCATTTCCAGTACCAGCCTGAAGTATGCTGTCTGCATCACTACATGAACTCCTTTCTTGTCTGACAGAAAAAGCATGCATTCATTCAGCCTCTTTTTAAGAGGGTAAGCTATGATAAAAGGTAGAAAATTGAATTTATCTAAGTCATGGTGTGATTTTCCTGTAAAAAGGCACTAAAAGGTTACATTATTAGTCTAGAGAAAATATAAACAGATCTGTTAGATGTGTAACAAACAATTAAGCACCAAAAGTATACTAAGTGCACTTCTGCAAATTTTACAATAGTTAAAGAACACAAGGTAACTAAATGATATTGAAAGGCAGTTGGATTAAAATAGAAGGGTGTTTATGTTTTACAAGATGCGTAGTCAGCTTGTGAAATTGATAGCAATACAATAATTGAAGAATCAATTTTAGATTCTTCAGAATCTAAAAATTCTGAAGAAATTTTTAGGAATTAAAATTTCCTAATTTTAGGAAATTTTAGGATTAAAATTAAGTGGATAACAAAATTATTTGCATTGCATTTCCTCTCTTTTTCACTCATGCTTTCCTAATGCTTTCTGAAATAACCCTTTACTAAATCTATGACTATAGAAGAAATATGGAAAACTACCTTTCTGAAAATGGCTGAGGGTGATGACTGTCAGAGAGCATTGCAGGAGAAAAAGAAAGAAAGTCATTTAATACAGGCAACCTGAGCTGTAAACTCTGGGGAAAGAGTTGCGGCATGATTCTGTCCTTACAACAATAATACTTTGAATTCATATTATGTCATAAATGAAAACAGACTGAACTACATTTCCTTTTTTAACCACTTTTTAAAATGAGTGAATTACTTATTAAATGTATTAAATTAATACATTTCACAGATTGAATGTATTAAATGAGAACTACCACTCTTACACAAAATCTTAAGAAAGATGAACAGGAAAATGCATCATCTTTTCAACATACAGGTGGCACGTTTTTTATGAAATATGGTGGTTAACCCCACATGAAATCCATCTGAGGAATGAGGAATTAGGCTAATTCACATATCACAACTCTACATTTTGCATTATTTCCAAACTGAATGGTGGGAGAAAAATGTCATCTTCACATTTCTTGCTGATGTATCCTGTCAGATCTCAGGGCTTTGCATGGATTAGTACTGCCATCTTAATGAAAAAGAAAATCAAAGTAAAAGAGTTTAGTTTTGTATTTCCTTATGCTGTAAGCAGAACCATCAGTTTGGGTGATTTAAATTATTGGACAAAAAATTCATTTCAAACATTTCTCATCATTCTTACCAGGACCCCTGTTTTGTAGAGGTTGCCTCTCTAGAGCAGCACTAAAAACACCCAAGTGACAGCGACTCCTTGTAAATGGAAAAAAATCCTTAACTTTCTACCTTTCCTCTCTCTTTATCCTGCAAACGGTGTGGATTCACTGACTGGTCTCCCCATCCTCCCTTCGTCAGCAATTTAGAAGCTTTAGCCAAGTGTTTCCTTGCAGTAATACAGGATGATGACAGTTTCTCAGTGCACCATAACACCTTGTGGTACAGCAAGATCTCATTCCTTTAGTGAGCTCCAAGAGGAGAGGATCTTATTATGGGAGAGAATACTTCAGCATAAGGTCATTTCTGCATTCTTCCCTTTCTTCTTGTTAATAAAATGCTTTGATTGAATTTCCAAACCTCAAAACAGAGGAAATTCCAGAATTAAGGTTGGCTTTTACAGCACAGGTGCTGTGGTTGGGTATTTCCTGAACATCTGTTTTACCAACCTTTTTTTTTTTTTTTTTTCAATATAATTTGCAAATACTATTTATAGTCTTTGCACTAGAAGAGAAAGTCCAAACCACAGTTTTAGGCCTGGACACATTCTCTGGCCCCAGGGTAAGTGGCAGAGGATGGTTTGCATCCACACAACAAAACTTTCTTCCTTCCCCAGAAACTGCCTGCTCTAAACAGGTCCTGGCTTGTACTCTTCCTCTGAGCTCAGGCCTGGAGATCACAATCCTGGCTGGACTGAACACATGCCAAAATGAGTGCTAAAAGTTAAGCTGCAGAGACCATTGCATGCCAGTACTTGAGCTCAGGCTTGGTCTCTGTTTCATTTATTAGTGTACATATTGTCAGTAGGCTAAGGAGGAGGATCAAAAAGCAGTAGAGAAAGGAAAAAGCTATTTACAGTAAAGCATAACTTCAGCCCAAGAACAAACAGGTATAAATTAACAATGAATATATTAGGCTTCAAATTAAAAGATGGTTTCCAACCACAAGATGAGTCAAATTCTAAAGCAACATTCCCATAGAAAAGCAAGAGCAAGAAGGTTAACTCATTTTATGCTGGAAATGGATAAACCTTCAAATCAAGGACTGAATGATGCAGTTCTTCTTGATGACATGAATCTCAGCCTGGGAAGTTCTTCTACTCCTACCTATGTTTAATCCTTGCTACAGTTCTAACAAAACCAGACTTTATAAACTTTAGAAAAGGGATGACATAATATGGCTGTGAAGTCACTCTACCTGATACTGTACCTCTCCCTTCCTTCAGACTAAATGCACTTTATGAAAAAAATATGTCAATTTTTCATTGAAAAGTCTCAGTTTTCCCTGTAAACAGTGAATATGTACATCCAATACCACTTACACAGCATTTTGTTTCCAAATGAACCCATTTTATTGTGAAACTCCCTAGGGTTGTAAATACTGTGACTAGGATGACATAGACTAATGCAAATCAAGAGATGTAGTCAACAAATCTAGGAGCAGAGATATTTATTTCTCATATATTTATCACTTCCAAATTACTGGAATCAAAATGTGAATATAACAAGGAGCTACTTAATTATGGTACAAATTATAAACTGTTATTTTCTTTGGAAAAAAGAATTGTACAAGCAAAGTAACACCTTTTTTTTTTTTGAGCTTATATAGCCATAATTTATGCATTAGGCATGATCTCATGAGAGGCAGAAAACATGAATTTTAGGTATAATAAGCAGTGGTTGTCCTGTCCTGTAATAAACATCTAGTTGCACTGTAGTTCTTTAAGGGGATGTATCAGCTTAAATCTGACTACCTCCAACGTTGCCTGACTTGGTGACTGTAGCACATAATTACCTTATTTTTCTCCCGAACTGGAAAATGAGCAAAATGCCAAGAAAGTGAAAAATCATGTGAATGTTGGGGAAATAATGATTATTTAATATAGTAACTATAAGTCCTTGCGATTGCTGTAGGCAGTGTGTTTAACACTCTCCTTGGATATGCTCCTTGGAAGCATGCGCTGTGGTCACATTAACTACAGCATTCTGAAGAAATAGCTATCTGTAGAATACAATAACTGCTCTTTTTTTATTCAACATCTCTGGGGACACCCCTCAGCAGATGGCAGCAAGTAAACTTCAGCAAGAGAATATCTTTCAGAGTTACGGCTAATAACTACATCTGCTGATCAGAGATTTGAGCACTGCTCTCCAAAACTCCAACCAAACCCAACACAAAAAACTCTGCAAGGAAGAGCAAATCGTCCTTGTGGTCTTGGCATACCATCATTTTAGAAAAAGAAAAAAGGTACTGATTGTACTCTGGTAAACTGAGCCATGCTGAACACTGTTGAACATAACTGCTAGCAAGTACCACAGCATGGTATACACAGCCTTGAGGCTTGGAAAACAGCTGATCTGCCCATCCTCAGGTATACTCCAGTCTCTTTTTGAATGCCAAGAATCAGAGTTGGATGGGCACCATTTATCCCTGCTACCTCCCCCCAACAGAAGGAAAGAGAGGCACGCCATCAGTCTCCCTGATCATTCAGGAGCACACATATAAGTAATTCTTCAAAAGAATAGTTTTTTAGTGCAATCCCAGATTCAGACCCCTCTTGGCACACATATGAAGTGAAACCCTGAGAGTTAAGACCAAAAAAAAATCTTTGAAATGCTGCTGTCCTCTGATCTTCTTGGAACTTTAGTGGCTGCAAAATTTTACACAAGTTGCAAGGAGCTTCACATTTCTGCTAACATCTGTGAACATCATAAGGGTCACCAGAAGCCAAAAGGGGATTGCCAAGGATCACAAAACTTGAGCAGCATCAGCTTTTCCCAGGTTTTGTTCTCCAAGTAGCATTTTTTTTCCTAGCTGAGAAGCCACCTGTACCAGTGAGATCTTCAGAGGCTAAAACTGTAACATACTGAAAGAATAGTAGAAATAAGAGTTCACCTAAGTCAGACAATGGTTACTTTTTATTATCTACAACTATATTTTTACAGGCTCTGATTGAGTTTTAACAGCATCAGTGCAACTTCCTATTTTGGGCTTGTCTTCCTTGCCAAAAAGTTCTCTTAGTAAAACAGAGTATTCTTTGCATGCTAATTAAACTGTCATTTTACTGGAAAGTAAACCAGTAAAGACACCAATAGACAGAAGCACTTTTAAACTTCCAATAGAAGTTCATCATTCCTTCACTCCATCAGTATTTCAGACCAGGATCATACTCAAATAAACAAAGCCCACCTTCCTTCTACTGACAACAAAGACTACAATCTAGCTTTTTCTACCTTCATGTCTCCATATCTGCTTCTGGGCAAATAAATCTCACACACAATCATGTAACTCCAGCCTCCTTCACTGGCACTTCTTGAACAGATTTCTAGTAGTTTGAAGCTCCCTGGCACGGCTCCTGTGATGTACTGCTTGCTTCTTCTTTTTCCATTTATATGGGTTTTGGAGAAGCATCATAATGAGATAATGAGCTACAAATTCTATAATTTTAATAAATAATTGAATTTCAATCCATTTTTTTTCCTTTGGAGATATCTCTGTTCATCCAGAATATTGCATTTTCCCTCAGCTGGTGTTAAGATCTGATTAGTGAGAGATGCCCCTGCCTGAATTAAGGTACAAACAAGAACATATGCCAAAGTCATTAACACAGATTTGATCTATCAATGAATGTAAATTAGAGAGATAGAAAGAAACAGAAAATAGGCAAGGGGTGGGAGGAGAGACAGTTCAAGCAGAAGATAATCACCACTCATGGGTGCAATGAGCATTTCTGTTTGTCCTTCTTTACCCTGGGCTTCTCCTTGGAGGGGGTTCTGAGGTCATTCAAAACTTCACTATTTATATGTTTTAACAAGCAAAAGAATTAATACTCATTGGCTACAAAAGTCTCTCATTCTATTAGTTAAATTATTTCCTCACTTCTAAAGTTATTTAGTCCCATGCTCAGTCTTTTTTTCTGAGTAAGTGGGTTTCTTGGGTCGATGGGCTGTGAGTGATCGCTACCTCCCTCTGCCAATATTAACTTTTACCCAGTCTGAGCTGATTTCAGCACAGCTGCTGAATTGGCTTTCCTTGTGGTCTGTAAATTCTGCATTCTTTATGTCCATTATCAGTGATAGATTCTTCTCTCCCAGCCTGGTACCCTTCTCCCTAGGTCTGAGATAAAACCATCTTTTTCTTATCTCAAGTTCCCTGTGGTGGCTTAATTTACAGCCTAAATTCCAAACATCCATGAAGGCATATTCAGGGGGGCTTCAGTGGCTGTTGGTGGTCACAGATGCCATCTGTCCCACAACTTGAGGTGATCTTTGTTTGGCTGGTGATATGTGTAAGAGCAGTTGCCTCTTTACACAGTTTGTTACAGTGGGAATTTTTGTCCATGTATTAACCAGGATCTCATCTCCATCAGGCCTGGAGTTAGCGCCATCCTGTTCCTTCATTCTGTGCTTATCTCATGACAAAGTCCTTCTGTGGCCCTAACAGTGTTTGAGACAGGCAACTGTGCTCTTTAAGTCCTTACAGCTGGTCTGCTAACTACTCTGCCAAATGGACTATGATTTTACCATATAATAACTAAATTATCCTTAAAATCTGAGTCTGTACTAATATATTATGAAGAATCAGTTCCATCAGTTCCATCTCAAATCAATCTTTAGGGGCAGGTCATGTGAATGAAAAAAATACACCTGAATCCTGTGCTTTTATGGTGCTCAATGAGATAATAAGTGGCTCTGTAGTGGTGTGCAGGTCCTCATGGACTAAGTATTGATTGAGTCATTTGTTTACTCATTTACCAGTGATATTGAATCTCTGCAGAAGTTCCCCCTATCACTTGTATACAGCACAAAACATGTATGATGCTTAGAATAAACTAACAGTCCCTTTGGTAACTGTTGAGCATAAGGCTCAATTAAAAATTCAAAATATGTACTTTAACAGAATACTAACTATTGGTTTTGGTTGTGCTCTGAAATTAAAGTGTACAAGTTCACAACCACAGAATAACACCTAGAACATTTTGTAGTATCAAGGATAAAGACCTCTTAAGGAGATTGTTATCCCAAAGTACTTCTCAATGTCAAAGTAATTAATATAATTTTCTGTAAATCTTGCAAGGCTTGTCTTTTCTGAAAAAAGTCATTCCTCTACAACCATGTACTTCTGTAAATAAAACCTAAAGAAGTTGGAGGCCATCTTTTGAGTTTCTTGGCTCTACATACCTCAATTTTAAATATAATTTTTTCAATTCTGTGTGTCTAAAGTAGGTTAGGAATGTGTGTACTTAGTACTTTATGTCCTTAAAAAAGACTGGTGAGAGGGGATTTAACTAAGCTGATGCTACAGGCCAGGTCTCTGCACCAGCAAAGCGCCCACATACTCAGTCTGTAACCGATTAGATGGGATTAGTGTGCTGTCTTTCTAATATGCACACAGTGGTGTTTGCCATCACAGCTTAAATGGTTTCATAGGAGAATTTTTTTCAATTTTCCAAGTTGACACAGAACACTTTTTAGTCCAGCAATCTCAGTGGCTGAGGCTGGATGTCATCCTGCATATTCCCAAATTCCAGCTGTTCCAGCCAGCAGCCAAGCTGTCAACAGACTGAGCGCAGAGCTGAAGCTATGGAAGGCATAGCAGATATT
This sequence comes from Vidua chalybeata, assembly GCF_026979565.1. Lineage (NCBI taxonomy): Eukaryota > Metazoa > Chordata > Aves > Passeriformes > Viduidae > Vidua > Vidua chalybeata. The sequence continues at coordinate 11,931,715 of NC_071534.1, read as the reverse complement.
CCACAAAATTACAGAATAAAAAACATTTAAGAGCCATTTAACAGCCATTTCTCAGCTGGTAAAGATGATGAGTCTTTTCCATTCATGTTAGACTGGAAAGACTTAATTTTCAGTTGCTGGTATTTCCATACAGGCCAAACAGTATTCCTGGTGAGGACAATCCTGCTGAATGGTTGGAATTAAATCCTGTGAAGAGCTGGGATAACTAACAGTGTTTTCCATATCTTCCCTGTGAAGGAACAGGTTTGCACAGAACAATGACAGGGCCTGCGTTCACCCCCAAGCATTTAGAAATGCAAATAAGGTAGGCCATAGAAGACTGAATGTGGTTTGCAGGTGGGCTTTGGAAAGCTACCAGTCAATGCACTAACAGCCCATGGCTAATCAGTTCTCATCTCTGAGAAATCAAAAGTGGGTACTATGTTGGAAATGGGCAAGACCAATAAAAACATGCTTTCCTATGGGATACAGGCACAAGATATTAATGAGTTTAAACTATTAAATTCTGAACTTCATAGAAAAGTCTTCCCAAACCAAACTGAGGACAGTGTCAGCAGTAATACACTTGAAAATTGCCAACACAAAAGGAAGAGATGAAAAGGGCACTAGTTCACTATGGTTGAGTATTAAACAGAAGGGCAAGTTCAAGTAGTCGGATTGGGAATGGACAGAAAAGGTGAATGATGCCAGGGTGATAAAGAAACTTAATTATGACCAATAGAGTTATTCACTCTGCACAATTACCAATAATATAACTGGATTCAAGGCATCCACAAATTTTTTCCTGTCATGACTAACTGTGAACTGTGAGAGTTCAACACGGAGAAAGACCAGAAGTGTTTTCCATAAGATAGGTAACTGCTGCCACAGACTGCTCTTTCACACTTTCCAGGCCTTCTCCGCAGGAGACTAAACTGGTCATCTGTTCTAAGGAGGAAATACACCGTAACATTTTAATTTCCTGGTCCTATTTCGTTAAATGTGTAGACAGTGAAAGTGACTTGGTTGATCACTGCTAGATGATACACAAATCACTCTTTCAGTGAATCAGGTCCTTGATTTCTTTTGTTGTTACAGGCTTCCTCCCTTTCACTGCTTATCTATTGCTTTACAGGAACAGACTATTACTATAGGTATATCAAAGTCTGAAAAATTCAGCTCAGTAATAATCATGAAATGCAAAAAAAAAAAAAAAAACTTGACAAAAGGGAATGAATCCATCAGTACTGTCATGCTGTAAAAGAAAATTACTGACCCATTTTTTCTTGATTTGATGCAGAATTTGTTACAGAAGCAAAATGATATTAGATTTTTATCTGCAAAATTATATTCAATATTTATCTTATGAACTCCAAATATATAGCAAAGTTGGGGATGAGTTCAAAACCTTTCTGTACCTGAACAGCTCACCTTTACTTTGGCAGAAACCAAGTCTTTACAAAACTTATCATTAATTCTAGGTGAAAATTAGACTGACTTTTCTAATGAAATCTCTTACTGTACACTCTGAGCATGCCTCATCTCCTTTAGGAAATGACCATTGACTGGGTCAGACTATTCTTTCTTCATTTTAATGTTCTTTAAATTTTCACCTAGTATGGCTGTTTCAGGAGATACTAGTTCCATGAACTGCTCTACATTCCATTTGATTCACGCCCAAAATTTAATTCATATTAACCTTGGGAGCTGTATTCTCTAAAGAGGACTCAAATTCTGTGGCTACTGCTGTGATGGATTGGCCAGAAGACTCCAAGCAGTAAGTCAAGTCGCTTTTCCACACCCAAAACCAATGCATTATTTACACGGGATGCAAATTGTAACAGCATGTGAAAAGACCCGCAGGATCACCTTTGAAGAAGCGTTAGGAGGCACTGCTCAACAATTTTTCTGTCTGCAGCAGGTAAAGGAGTTTCTCAGCTCCAGCTGAGACGCTTATCCCAGCGTTTAACTTGCATTCACCGAGTATGGGAAAGCAGCACTGGAATGACAATGGCAAACCCAGGGCTGCCACCCCGGCGGTGCGCGCCGCTGCGGCGGCTGCTCCGCTGGGAGCACCGGCCACCGGCTGGGAGCCCCGCCGGCCTCTGAGCCCGCTGCCCTCCCCGCCGCGGGCCGAGTCGGCGCCCGCGGCGGATTCAGCCGGGGGGCACCCCCCTTTTCCCCAGCGTGGATGGGGGGACCCAACCCAAGGACTTGGCACGGCGCCCGCAGCCTGGCTGACCTCAAATGCCGTGGCGGCGTGCGGCTTCCCTGCACGCTGCCAGAGCCCACCGCGGGCAGGGCCAGAGACCCCCGCCCCGCTCCCCGCGCTCGGCTGGGATCGCCCGTCCCGGGCATCGCGGAAGGGAGGAGTTCTCTGCACCCACCCCTCCGGGGCCGGTACCCAGCGCCCCCCGCCCCGCATGCCCACACCCCCCCTCTGCATTCCCGCCCGCAGCTCCCCGCGGCGGCCCGGCGCGGCCCCGCTCCCCTCCGGCGCTGGCGAGGGGCAGGCTCGGCTTGTTCCTGCCTCCAACTTGTCCCGAGTTAACTCGGGTTTCTCCCCCCCCCTTCCCCCGCCCGCAGGGTCTGCCTGGGCTCCTGGTCCTCCGGGAGGGCGGGAGGGAGGGGAAAGGCGTGTCCTGCCTGGGTTGCCGCCGCCGCCGCTGTTGGAGGCAGATCGGAGATATAAAAGACCTGGCCGGGGGCCGGCGGTGGCTTCAGTGAGCGCGGACGCTCAGGCCGTGGGGAGGGGGCGCAGCGGGGCGCGCGGAGCGGCGGGACGGGCGGAGGCAGCGCGGGGCTCGCCGTGGGCAACCCCAATGCGTGGACTATCGGCTGCTGCATTATGCTGGAGCTACAGTTCCGCTGAAGGGAGTTTGCACACGGCCGGCTGGGCTGGACTGCAGCGCTGCCGTTCCTTATGAAGAAGGCACAAGTGAGTGCGGCCAGGCGGCGGCGGGGGGCACCCACCTGCCCGCGGGCGGGGCTGCCCCGCGGTTCCCCGGCGGAGCGGGGCCGGGGCCGCTGGCGCGGAGAGGGGCGCGGGCCGGGGCAGCCGCCGGGCGGGGAGTGCGCGTCCGCGGGGTTGCCGCGGGCGGCTCCCGGGCTGTCCGAGAGGTGGGGGATACCCGCCGGGAGTGGCAGCCGCTGCCGCTGGGGAACGGGTTGGGGGAGCGAGGTGAGGAGGAGAAAAAAAAAAAAAAAATACCGCCCGGTCTTGCCCTCGGCGTTCCGCAGCCCGTGGAAAAGTTGCAACAGACGGCCGGACCAGCGGCCGAGTCTTGGGAGATCTCGGAAGGCGCTGGGAAAAATTGCCGTAGTAAATCAGTTGTCTGTCTTACCCTGACGAGTGCGAGAACATGAAATAACCGGGGGCAGCAGTGCTTTGGCTGCGGCTCCCGGTGTCTCCCCGCACGCCGCTCCAGCGTGCGGCGCCGGGCGGGTGCTGTGGGAACCCCGGTATTTCGCCCTTCGTCCTCACGCATCCCGCCGGGCAGTGCCGCTCGGTGCCGCTGCGGGAGCCCTTGCCATTGTTTCTGGAGGTTGTGTAGATATTTCGGTCACTGTGCTGTGCGTTTTTTAGAAGGAAGCAAGGGGCAGACATGAGTGGAAAATTGTAACAAGAAGTGGCTCAAGGAAACTCTAACGGGAGAAAGTTTAAGGCCGGACTTCGCAAGGTGCCGCCGATACTCTCTATCCGGGCAAACCCCAGCGAGAGCCAGGACTGCTCCGGGAGAGAACAATGCATGGACACGCAAACCGCTGCCTCTGCGCTGGGGGCTTTTCCCTTCTACATTTCTACATTAGAAGCGAGATACTTTTTGCCTTCGTCTGTTTCTTGGCAATTGCTGGGTCACCTACACACCAGTGAAGACATTCAGAATACAGTCACTGGAAAAGACGTAAAGCATATTTAAAAAAAAAGATCTTACCAAAGTATTTTGGGTAGTTAAATCATTTTTCAACAGATGAGAGGAATTAGAAGTACTCACTTTCTGAAATATTTAAATTTCACCTGGCCAAAGCCCTGGAGAATGTACCCATGTTTGAGAACTTAAAACTTGGAGACTTAATTTTTGTGATGCTGAAGTACACCGGAGTTTTATCTTAAATTATCAGCTCTGAATTTTAGCGATGTATATCCATTGCTGTTATTCACATTAGTTTACTATAGATGCCTTGAAAAAAGATGTTTCAGACCCTGTATACACAATTGTTTAAACATGCTGAATAGATTATTAATTGTGAAGGGTCTCTTAAAGTCTGAGAGCCGTGTTTATGTGTTTACGAATGAAGATTTATGAGTGGAAGCAGTCAAGCATTTTATTGCATTTGAACTGTAAACTTATAAAAGTCAACAGACTACTTTTGCAAATTCAGAGCAAAGCAGGAACAATCCCTCTCTCCCAGTAAACTGGGAAAGACAGGCAGTCTTGGCATTCAGGACCATATGGCTTGACTCAGGGGCTCACAAGCTGTAGCCTGTGGAACAGCTTCTTGTCATGGTGGTGAAGCATCTGTCAGCCTTCAAGCGGTTATACTTCCTGCTTTTTGGAGGCACTGACAGACTCCTAGTTCTCCAAAGGGTTGTTTGCTGTATTTTAAGGAGTAGCAGACAAACGTGATACCATACCATTAATCATTTGAAGGGGATCAGAGCAGGAGATACTTCAAGAAGACTTGCAATTAAAGCCATGAAGACCCTGTGAAAAGAGAGAGAGAGCAAGTGAAGTGGGTACAAGAAAGAGGACTTAAGCACATGAGGGCACTCGACACATAAAAGTAAATCTTAATCTATATGCTCTCTTATGGCTACTTTAGTCATTGTCTAGACTGGTAACTGTCATAGTGGAAAGAACAAGATTGGAAAACCGGGAAAGAGGTTAATATTTCTTACAATAAAATATTCTGCAATAGACGTAGTACAGAAAGCAAGAACCACACAACTCACTGAGCCTTGCAAACACTTGGTAATGCCTGGATATTGTTTAAAATAAATCAGGGATTTTGATTTTGAGGTAATGTTGCACAGTGATAATATATAACTAGTGCAGCTGGAGGAGTAGATGAGTCATACGTCAGTACAACGAAAGTGCTGAAAGAAGAGTTGTGTTGAGCACTAGACTCAATGTGAGCAAGTTGGTCTGTTTATTTAAATCAGTCTTAACCTGAGAAACCACAGGAACTGCAGAAGCACATTCCCCAACAGTGTCAGTCCTAGAAATGATGTTTATGAAACTACGTGGTTTGATGGATACATAACCCCCCTGTTTTAAACATACCAACACCTGGATTTTTCTTTGTAAGTCATGATTTCCTTAAAGAAGTGATTAAGCATTTAGGGTTCAGTCATACAAATCCTTTTTCAATGAGACTATTTCCATGACTTAATATTGTTGAAGGATTACTTGGATGAGAGGATTTGTAGGCTTATATACTTAGTAATTAAAACTATTATCAGAAGTGAGTTTGTGTCCTTTTGCATGCTAATATGACAACAAATAAAATGTCACTGACATCTAGACAGCTTTTTACAATTTGAATAAAACAGGGTTAGTGGTGCCAGTGTGATATGATCTTGCAAAAACATGTAGCAGTTTTCTGATTTGCTTGTTCTTTGTCTGATTTGAAGACAATCTAAATAGGATTAAGTTACTAAGAAATATGTTGCAAAGAGGGGTCATCTATGGGGTAGCTCTGAAGGCAGATAAGGTATCACAGATACATGGTTGAGGCACTTGATCTTCTGCAGTAAGTTAGATACACATCCTCTTAGAAACCTCAGTATTGAAAGTGTCTTAGATTTCAGTGCAGCTTTCTACCTCTGAATGTGTGCATTATTGTTGGCAGTTAAATTACCACCTTAGGTTGTCCTATCAGTATGTTTGTGTCACTAAAGTGGAAGCCTCTGTAGAAATTATTGCAGACCGGTACCTGGAAAAAGAATTAGTACTTAAATTGGCACTTCTAGTCTCTTATCAGCAGGCTAAATCAGAAATGCAAATCAGATACCTGATACCTTGGTGTGAGCATGCTTTTAGGGGAAATAGTGACTTCTGATCATCAGTCTTTCTTGCTCATTCTGCAAAAAAATAAACACTAGGAACTGGAAGATATTTGGAGCTCATGGCAGGTATAGATCTGCTGCTCATTAAATAGAAAAAGAGAATTTGCTGTAGCCAGAAAGATGCTGTGCTATTGTTAAGCAATGGACTAAGGTCTCTGTTCCCCTGGTTTTGACTCTGCTCAAGGGAAGCCAGTTTGCAAGTACTGCAGCTGTAAAGAACATCCTGGAATAAAGAGGATATTTTATTTATTTTATATTATATTTTATATAAAAATAAATATAAATATTTATAAATATCATTATTAATATTAATAATTTAATTATAATTTATTAAGATTATTATTATAAATAAATATATATATATATAAATATTTATTTTATAAATAAATATTATTTATATATTAACTTATTATTAAATATTTTATTTATTTCTTTTCTTCACCTGCTTTTATTATGTGCCTTCCAAGCTTTTATCTCTGTGAACTATTTGGCGCTTGGCTTTGTCATTTAAAGTGAGGCCAGTAACCCAGTCTTCTCCTGACCCAGTTTTGCCATTGCACTGAAATCTGGTTTTTCCCTTTATGCACTGCATGTCAGTCCTTCAGGTACAGCTCTGCAAGCTGACAGTGCCATTCTCCAAGTTTTGTTATGTGATTTAATGGCATGCTGGCTCATGTAATCACCATATTGTATGAAAGTTAAGAGTTGGCAAGATGCAGCCCTTGGCTTTGGATGGGCAATGCTCAGTATGCAGTATGTAAACACAACACCCATTTATTAGAAGCAAAGGAAGGAAAAATCTCCCTACGCAATTCGATTTGAGTGTTGTGGGAGCTGACATGAAAACGAAAGTGCTTGTTCTCACCCTGATCTTTGGTGTGCCAAACCTGAGATTAGTCAGCCTTTTAAGCACACTGTAAAACTGCTTGTTTTTTGTTGGTTGTGTTTTTCTCCATGTGATTGTGGGAAAAGGAGATAAAATGAATGTAAGGTGAGTGGCAAGGGGTAGCACTGCTCTTTTAATTTTGTTGTTTGGCCCATGTTTGTATTGCCTACCTACATGTAGGTAGGCAAATGTAAACCTACAAAACTGACTTTTCGTAAATATTACTGATGCTGAAATAACTGGTTGCACATGGGAGGACATGAAATACAGATTTCTTTGCTGGATGGTTTTACTTATTGACAAATGTAAATAGTATCAGACATCTATTAGTATGTGAATGAAAATACGAGAAAACAAAAATGGTGTTAAGTATTGTATTTTATTAAAGATGGTAGCATGTACAATATCAGAGATCATTCATAGTATGATAATGAAGACATTAATTCTACTGTATGTCTGAATTAAAGCCAGTTTAGGAGTTCAGATTTATGAACACTTTGGGTCATATTAGTATAGGAAATAATTGTCATCTGATTTCCTACATTTATCTAATAACCACTGGGTGAATGATTGGTTGCTATTTTTGTTTAAACCAGGTTTAAATTATACAAGGTAGATGGATACAGTAATGATTTTAAATCTCATTAGGAATTTTCTGCTCTATATGTGTTTTGCCATTATTGTTGTTGTGTGGAGCAGACCTAATTTGGGGTGCAAGGTGAAAATAGCATCAGGTCTAGCATCAGCAAGATACCACTGCAGATATTGCCTGAACAAGTCCCTTATCGTTCTCACTGCTTTGCAGCCACACTGTGGAGCACACTGTTTTGCAAAGTGGAGAGGTAAATGCTTCACTTCAAGCTATTTCATCATCACTTGAAGCTACAGTGAAAGTGAGACCATGTGGTGCAGGCTTGGGGGACTGAGTGCAGGCTCCTCTGTTGCAGGGACAATAGCTAACTGCTGCTTCATGGTGGTCAGTGCTCCTGGAAGGATCTCTCAAGCCGGTCTTCTGAAAGGTCACCTTTCACTTACCTCCCAGTCCTAAACTTTCACTGCTGCTAAAGAACACTTGTTTATTTTTCTTTTCCTTCACTTTTGCTGCAAAACCTACTCAATGGAGAAAATCGAGTTTAGGACCCTCAAGATCATATTTAGCCCAAGCCACAAGAGCCACCCTTTCTCCCGTGATCTGGCACCTGTATAACAGTCATTTGCATGTATTTGTTAATGTTCCAGTGAAGAATTTCTAGAAGTCCAGCTGGGTATCTCAGTCCTCTTCTACCCTCACTGGCTTCTCCCTGATTTTATGCAGCAGAGCTGGGAAGTCAGAGAGAGATGTTGTGTCCTGGCAGCCTTGGAGCTGGGCCAGGCTGTGGGCTACACACTTCAGCTTAGACCGATGCTCTGCAAAGTATGCAGGTTTAGCCTGGGCTGTCACAAAAGGATGCATGCATGGTCTACAGCAATTAACTCTGAATTTGTGAACAACTTAGATTCAATCCAGACTGAAAAGGTAGTCTAGAAAAGTTTACGTGAACATACGCACTAGAGTGAGAGAGACACACGTTCACATGTTTTCTTGGGTAGCATACTAAGTCTCTGGGAAGCTTCTGACTATCTAGTTAATCTTGTTGAAGCTGTTCTTTTGAAGCTTTATTTGTTCAGTCTTGAGGGTGGCTTACACATGAGCTAAGAATGTGGGGGAGACTATTTCAGACCACAACTCCTAATTCACAGATTGTGAATCATGCCACCCTCTGAACCTCCATTCAGAAAGATTTAAGTATTTTCAAGTCAGAGTCTGAAAATATCAGTCTGTCTGACATATCTGTTCTTGTAGCTTGGCCAATCCCATGTGACTGAACCTGGCTTCAGTCACCGTAAATGTCTTAGTGACAATAAACCCTTATCCGGTGTCTTATTTAGCAGATCTTCTGCCTTTCATTTGTTCTGCTGCCATCAGCTCCAAGGACATCAGTTCACTGACAGTTAAGGCCAAGGATAAATTTAGTCCAATTAGCTCTGTCATCTCTTCTTTAGATATATTTGAGAAGTTTTTAGAAGCACCCTAAATACAGCTTTAGAGATAGGTGAAGTGTATGCGGTGTATTTATTGTGGACCTAAATTCTGCATTTGCTATGGCTGGTATCTCCTGACTACATCCTGATGTAGTCAGGATGACTTGTACAGATAACCTTCCAGTGTCTTTCCTCCTAAGTGAATTACACTGTTTTATAACTTTTCTCACTAGCTTATGCTTAGTTTGTATCAGCAGACCAAGGTATGTCTTCCTTTTATATTTGCAGCATGATACATCATTACTGGATGGATTCTTTGTTCTGTTTAGTAACACATGACCTCTTAATTACTTTTGGAAAAAAGTTATTCTGGCAGTATAAGTCAGACTGTAAAACCAAGTTGTGCATGTCCTGGCAATCTATCTCTCTTTAAAACACAAAATTAACTCTATGCAAAGCATACAGCAACTCTTTTTGTAAGAGTTGTTTCCAGGACAAAAGAATGAACTTGATGATGTGTATATAACACATTCTGAAAATGTGGTGTAATACTGATATGTACACTGATATAAAAATTTAATTTTAAAGAAATTAATATATTTAAACTTTAATTATTATATTAGTGTATAATACTGATATAAAATAATACGTAATGTTTAATGTTGTAAAGTGCCTGTAAATGTGAAGGGTTTAAAGTGTGTAGGAAAGTTTCTTCCTCCATTTCATGTTGGTCCAAAAAAATTCCTGTCTCTTTATGGGGATTTCATAATTGTATAAAATGGGAGTATGATACCAAGGTGCTGGCTTTTGTGGTCTAACTGAAGTAAGACATTAAGGAGTCAGTCATGATACATTTAAATTAATATGCTGTATGTATGCAAAATAATTCACTAAATGAAAAGAAGTGCTTAGAAATTTAGGGAGGTTGAAATTTAAACATGCTAATAGTCTGTTGTAAGTTCCAAGCCTCTAATTTCCACTCTCCATTTGCTCATTATTAAGTGAACTCAGCAAAATTTGTCTTTTGCATTAAATAGCAAGCAGACAATATTAGGCATTATGTCTTTAAACTGATACAGATCTGAATGTCAGTTCTTCCTGAGATTTGTTTTTCTTTTATTACTTTGAAGCATGCAGGAATAGGAGCATTAGTCAGCCAAATGAATTTAGGAAGCTTGTATAACACTGCTTGGCACCCTCTTTCGTTTGGATTAAAAAGCATGCTCCTGAATAAACAGAGCTTTTTGGTGGTTATTTTAAAAATTAGGGGAAAAAATGTATCTTCAGTATTCATAATTGGTGTCTTTTTCAAGTTACTGTGCTTCAGCAATGTCTGGATTGCATTTGTATTCTAACAGCAAAAACTACCAGTGCTGTATTTGACATCAGTTTAAATGATTCTGATGGGCATTGCTTTATTTTCTAGGAAATGCAAACCTTTCTTATAAACTGTAAATTTAAATACTGTCATGGAAGGTGCTTTGATCTTCTGTAAACCCTGGTAAAGAATATTATTACAGTTTGGAAGAAATACTGGCCTGCCATTTCTAGAAGTGATAATACTTTTTTTTTCTTTGTAAAGTCAGTAATTTTCTTAATATATTAAGAAAATTCTTGCTTTTTAATTTTTTTAAAGCAAATCCTTTTAGAAGTAGTTGTTATTGCTTTCCCCTGTGCCTCTCAGATCTGTTACCTAACTGAGTGAGAAATGCCTGATTTAAAGCTTTCATTTTACTTTTAAAAAGTTCTGATCTATATAAGTTCTTTAAATAATTGAAGTGAATTTCTATCTTCTCATTCTCCTCAGTGCATTAAAAAAAAATCTCTTCCTACTTCTAGGTTTTAGGGATCAGCTAAACATTTGCCAGTAATGGTCAGATTCTCTACAGTACTGTTGGTCATTTCCCACTGTAACAGAATGTTGTTGACATTTGCAAATGGCCTGAGACATATGTGAAGTTAATCTGCTTTTAGTCTACTAAAATCTGGTTTATTTCTATTGAAACAAGTCCATTGCATCCAAGAACAGTTTCAGTTACTGTTGAATTAGTACCTGTCCAAAGTGCTATTTGTCAAGCAATTATGTTCTTTTTTGCTTTATTGACTATGATGGAGTCGTCGTCTTAACATACATACTCCATTACTTATTTCAAAGTAAATGGCGCAATTCCTGTAAAACAGGGAAGATTTTTTTTCTCCTGTAAAAATTGATAAGTGTCACTCAAGCAAACTTGCTAAAAAATTGACTCATTTATGAAAATGCATAACTAGTCTTACTGGAATTTTAGAGTGCAGACTCTTTGAAAAGTATATGCTCTGAGGATATTTACACTAATCTTCTCAACAATGAGTTATATTTGCTGTGAGATTAATTATGGAAGCCAAAGAAATTTCATAATAGGCCAGGCAAATTAATGTGTCTTCTTTAATAAGAATGATCCTAGGAAACATTTGAGAACTAGCTGTAAAAATAATCCTAGAAAACATAATATATTGTGTCAATATTTGTATGCGTTTTTCTATCAGCACATCTATAACAAGAATGCTGTTGAACATGTACCAGAATAATTTCACTACTGACAGCTGCCATTCTTTCTAATTCACATGAATACTTTTGACCAAATGTAAAGCTCTTTATCACACTACACACGGTTTGCAATTCCATTTTTAATGAGCAACCCCTGTGAAAGTTACAAATAAAAGTAAGGTAAAATAGCTGTTTTTTCAAAGTGTTGTGTATTGTTGTATTGTTGCAGATGCAGTGAGGATACCTAGCATTTAATCTCAGTTATTTAACTAGATTCATAATACTGTGTTACTGTTGTAAGAGTTATGCTTTATATGCATTTGCATCTAAGAAGCATTTATATTTCTTCAAAATTGTGCAGACTTAGGGGGCTTTTTTGGTCAGATTTTTTTTTTTGTCCAGTTATGTGCGCATTTCCGTAGTGTAAGCTGAATGACTTAACTTCTTTTTGGAATGTTTACCCCACAATTTCTGTGTTTTTTTTTTTAAGGAAAGCCACAAGTAAAGCTTCAGGTTTAAGATTACTTATTTACAGTTCTCTCTAGTTAGCATAACTCAAATAAAAACATTGAGTTATCATGTGAATTACATTCATATTAATTCTTTGGTCACAATTCTGTGATGATTAATTTAGCTGGGATTTATCCTATGTCCCTTAACTGCAAGCTGAGAGCACTTGCATGTTGGTATATATCATAGTAATATGCCTGTTCTTCCTGGACACATAGAAGAATTGTGGGGAAAACAGTGGAATACCAGAAACACTTTGATGGAGTTTGTTGTTGTTAGTCTATACAAATCCCAATCAAAACCAAAACCAACCAACCAAATAAACAAAAAAACCCCAAAAAAACTCTAAACCCACCCACAAACCACCAGCATATTAAAAATACAATTTGTGTGAACAGATGTAAAGTTAAGGGCAGGATATAAATTGTAAGTCAGGTTAATTTTAAGGTAAAGTCAAGGTGATAATAACTTCATAGAAATAGGTGAACATGGTGGTTTTTTCATTTTCTTAAATATACAGTACCTCTGAACACATTAACTCTTTATTCTTGTCTTTAGAATTAATGAATATGTCCAGAGTTGAAAAGAATTTTTCTTACCAGCTTGCCTCTATTGTTGCATTGCTAGCAGATCTTGCTGTATTTAATTCGCTTGGTGGAAGGCAGATGGGAACTCTGTATTAATAGAGTTCAGTGAAAGGTAATATAAAAGCCCAGTTCCTCTAAAAGAAATGCATTCAATGCACAAATTATATTTGTGTTTCAAAATGGATGAATGAGAAAGAATGGAAATTATTTATTTGGATTTTTAAAAAATAAAGACCTAATAAAAAAACCTAAGTAGCCCCATAGAGTATCTCTCTTATCATAACAGTCTGAGGAAAAAAAATTAATTAGGACAAAAAGTAAAGTATAGGAACAAGTAATTAATTTGTAACATGGCAAAAACCTAAAAGGTAATGTTCTCTAATTGTCAGTAACCTCATATAGTTCAATCTCGTAATAGGGTTCACAGATTGATGACAACATGTGCAAGCTACATAAATTACTCAGGTTAATTGAAATTAAAAGAGATTCTGAGGAACTTTGTAAAGGTTTAGAGGAGATGGGAGAACAGATGGCTTGATGGCAAGTGGAGTTTGTTGTATTGAAGAGCAAGGGGGATGCATTTTGGAAGGAATGTTTTGAACTAATTGTAACTGAATTAATAACGGCCATTTCAATTACTTCTAAAAGCTACTTACAAGCTCTTATTTATGTTCTTGTACCAATGCTTGGTCAGGAAAATGAATGAAAAATCCCTATATTGTACCCATAGTAGAACAAATCAGATAGCATATCAGGATGCAGTAGGAGCAGAAAGAGAAATTTGAAAGGGGAGTGCTGTTATGATAGTGATTGTCAGCCATGCTGAAAAAAGTTCTGGTTTTCCCATTGAAAAAAAGAGTATAACAGAAATAGGGATCTTAAAACAGGCAAAAGCATTATAAGGGAGCAATTTGCATATGAAGAGAGACTGAAAATTGATTGCAAGAAACTACTGAATGATATGCAGAAAGTAGTAGAGAGGTGATTGCTGGACATTACTGATCCTTTCTTGGTACAAGAATAAATAAATATTTAACAGAAGAGGCTAAAACTGGCAATGCCTCCTTAACACAAAATTACCAGTCTGGAAAGGTTTTTGACACTAGATATAATATGGCTTGAAATGCAGCTTGATATATGTTAGAGCAAGCCCAAGGGGTCATATCCAGGAAGGGGTAGTCCTGGTCTTCTCATCCTTGCACTTCTCATCTCCTCCTCTGCTCATTCCTCAGGGATTACTTTTTGTATCTCAGCTGAATTGGCTAGTCACTGTCTTTGAATTTACTGGCTTGCTTAGGGGTCAGGTGAATGTCAGAGGGGAGGGAAGCTGCAGAGAAGGAGCCCTCTCAGCAGCAGGGAGCTGTTAGATGCTGTCAGAGCTGTTAGATGGCTTCAGACCATCTCATTAGCTTTGACTGAAGAAAAAGGGATTATACACTTAAGTAGGTAAAACACCATGGTTATTTCAGTTTACACTCTGTGCATGAAATGTTTCTTATCTTCTAATTCATGCAATTCAGAAGAAATTTTCATATAGGCAACGTATTCTGTAAATCTGAATGATCAGCTTTCTTCAGTTTTCAGTGGGCACCAGACTAATCATGTACTGATCTGACACTTCTTATTTTCCAAATCTTCATTGCCTTAATTGTACAAGTCAGGTTTGGCCTAATTATAAACTCAGTTTCATATACAACCATCTGCCAAAATTACCATCTGTAACAATTCAGCCTTTAGCTTAGAGGAAAGGAAAACACTTTAAGATGTATTGTAGCTGAACTTCAACTACATGTGAAAGCAATGACAGCTGAGATGTTTATACTGAAAGATTGTTCTTTTACCATGTCACTATCAATGGTGAGAAGTCAAAATTTTGTGTAAAGTTGTTGCACAGCTCTAGCCATTGAAAACCAGTGGAGTTTCCATGCACCGTCCCTGAAAGATACTCTTGTACAGCACTTCAGTGTTAGCAGGAAAAAGCACGTAAAAGTGTGTCCACTTTTAGAGGTGTGTAGGAATTAAAAATATGCTTGAGTTTCTGATGCAGTAATGCAGTTGCTGAATTTTTGTGTTAAGGGAAGCATTTTGATCGGCCCCACCCCATTTTTGCCATCTTAAACTTACATTTTCCTGGAAAAACATTATACATGGGTTGAAATTCTTAAAATGGCCATTCTGACAATTTGCTTTCTTAAAAAAAAACAGCAACATATGCCCCAGGAAATAATTTCAGAAAGAATTTTTAGAATTAACAATGGCATTATGCATTTTAGTTCATCTTGAAAAAGGAATTGATGCTTGTTTTCTACTGTAAAAATATATAGTTAGAATAATAATAACAACTAAAGTATTTTTGGCATATGAAAATGCTTTTGGTTTAGATCGAAAACCTGAAAAAAATACAGTTGATTTTTCTTACTAATATACTAATGTAATTACTTTAAGACAAGGCATAATGTGTTTTTAATTCCAGCTTGCTGAGGTAAATGGCTTATTGGCTGCCCACTACGTTGTCTTGAAAGCATACTTAAATGTTTTGAAGATTAGTTTCTAATTTGACGTATCTCTTACCTGATTTTTCTGCAGTCTAACAAGCTTCAAGGCATTTGAGAATAACCTCATACGTTGGTCTATTGCTTTGGATAAATATTCTTTTCACAAAAAAATATAGATCCATTCTTAATGTACTTATATTCCAATAACAGTGTATCCTTTTACAAATCATTACCTTAAAGCTAAATTGTTCACTTTGTTTTTGTATATGTGTAGCAAGACATGCAATTCAAATTATGTACGAAATAAAATGCTGTCTGACATATGAGAGAACTGAGTTAAAATCGGGATCTGGAAAAAGTTATAGCATTTTGTGGGGCTTTTTTCCCAGTCAGAAAGTGTTTTAAACCTGATTTTTTCTTACTCTGTGTTATTTGGAAACAGCTAAAATAAACTTGCGTGATTCTCACAAACATTTCTTGGAGCACTGCTACTGCAGCTCAGTTTCTCAGGTAAACTGATAAGAAGTACATATTCAAGATCTAGTGAAAGTTCAGAAATGTATAGTTTTAGGGGAAGTGGAAGCCTAGCAGTGTTTTTGTGGTCAGCACAATGAAACTGTGTTTGGTTATTGACAAATATGGAATCATGAGGTCCAAGTTTTTGAATGGTAAGGTTTAAACTTACACATTTCCCAGGGAAATACCTTGACATTACACTGGCTAATGGTCAGGTTACTACTGTACCAAGAAATGCTCTGTACAAAGAACAGAATTTTTGTTGTAACAAAGATGTTCAACATGTTGAAAGTCCTCAGGGGTTTTCTTGTATCTCTTGATGAAGGAAGATGAAAACTTAACACCAAGGATAGGAGATGTGGGTTTAATTTTTCACTTTTTTTGTTTCTTAGTATGCTGGCTGTTAAGCAGCTTGCCTGTAAATGCTTTTAATTTTTTCCCCTACCAAAGTATCTTACTAAAACCTTTGGCAGTTTTTGTAAAAACTGACTATGGATAATTGTTAAAATGTCCACAGGGGCTGCTTGTGGGATCAGAAGCTGACTTCATTGCCTAACAACATGTTTTGTTCAAAACAGACAGAACATGATGTGGAAAGGATTATGTATTTTATTTAAATCTCAAACTGTTTCTGGCAAAGAAGGCACTGTTTTGTTGAATTTTCCTCATTCATTCTCTTATGGCACAATGTACAAGGTACTTGTAAAATATAGCATTCAATCTGTTAAATCATGTTTCTAAGTCATGAATGGCACATCATTAATAGACATTATGTGGGATAAAGTAAATTTTGTGATGAAAATTAGTGAAAAGGAGCAGAAACACAGGCTTCACTGTGGAAGACCATAACTTTGCCCCATTTCTGCAGCTGAGTTGTGTAATGGCACTCCCTCATGCTACAGGAGATTAGTGTGTTCAAAATACTTTTCATCCTTGATGAAAAGGTAATGCCTCAAGATAATAATTAGAATAATGCTTGTAAAAGCATCTTTTGAATTCCAAAAGAATAAATAACAGTTTTTATTACTTATATTTAAAATTTCAGGTGTCACTACTGATGATAGAAGGAAACCTAAAATATCTCTTATTTATTTCCCAAAAGATCCAAATTTAATGCAGCTGTAGAGCAGAATGACCTTCTTTCATCAGTGTTGGTGTTGAAAACTTTCACCACAGGCCTGGCTAACTCTCTGATTGGTTAGTTGTTTTATTTTTTTAAATCTCTTTGTCCTGGCTTGAGCAGGGATAGAGGTAATTTTCTTCCTAATAGCTGGTATAGCATTGTGTTTTGGATTTAGTATGAGAATAAATGTTGATGACATGCTGATGTTTTTAGTTGTTGCTAAGTAGAGCTTGCCCTAAGTCAAAGACTTCTTCTCAGCTTCTCATTCCCTGCCAGTGAGAAGGCTGGAGGGGCACAAGAATCTGGGAGGGGACACAGCCAGGACAGGTGACCCAAACCAGAGGCCAGAGGGATATTCCATAGCATATGGCATCGTGCTAACCATATAAATGGGGGGAAAGCTGGCTGATGGCTACTGCTGCTTGGGAACTGGTAGGTCAGTAGGTGGTGAGCAATTGCATTGTGCATCACTAGTTTTGTATATTCTAATTATTTTGTTACTATTGTTACCCTTATTATTTTCTTTTTTTTATGTCCCATTAAACTGTCTTGATCTCAGCCTTTGGGTTTTCTCACTTTTACTCTTCCGATTCTCTCCCAGATCCCAGTGGGGAGGAAGAGTGAATGAGCAGCTGTGTAGTGCTTAGTTGCCATCTGGGCTTAAACCACAAGAGTCTTCAAAATACAAAATCACTTTCCTCACCAACATACATGTTACATCATAATATGGAAAGTTCTCAGCTGGGTTTTTTGGGGGGATCAAAGAGAAAACTTTTTATTTCCTGTTTCAAACCTTTAAGTTGACACCAGTGCTGCTGTCTGGAATATATCCAAAGAAGCCAGCTTTTGTGAAAAGTAGGTTGGGTGTACTTTTTATGTCAACAGTTACTTATCAATGGGAGAAACTGCTCTGACTAATGAGGAGAGATCTTATTTAAAGGTTGCGTGACTTAGTGTTAGTTTGTTTGTCTTCGCTTCAGAAGCAACCACCTGGTTGGATGCTGCACCCACTGTGACAGTTGTAACAATACTTAGTAAGAGTCAGGGCAGTCCTATATTTACACTTTTTGGAGAAGAGAACTCTGTGAAACTAAAGTACTATAAAAAGCAAATAAGTAAAATTTGTTATCTGAGAAGAAGTAAGAGAGAAATTTTTGTTTATTTCCATGAGGTTTGGGGGGAGTTTATGTTGCTTTTTTGTCATGAAGCAATGAAAGTCAAATAGACTTTTTCGTGATGCATAGCAAAGACTCAAATAGTAGGGTTGATTTTCATAAGTGCATGAAGACAATTCACCAGAAAGATGGGAGTATAAATGCACAAGCAAAGGAGCAGCGTTTCCATGAGAATGCATTGATATAAACCACTGTCACTTACACTGAACAGTACCAGGCTTTTAACCATCAGAACAGTAACGATCTGGGATAATTTCCCAAGATTCACTTCAGATCCTCTGTCCAGTCCTGAATACCTCACTACAAGGAAGACACTGAGGTACTGGAACGTGTCCGGAGAAGGGCAGCAGAGCTGGTGCAGGGTCTGGAGCACAAGTCTTAAGAGAAACAGCTAAGGGAGCTGGGCAGCTGTTTCGCCTGGAGAAAAGGAAGCTCAGGAGAGTGATAAGCTCTCTACAGTCACCTGAAAGGATTTTGTAGCCAGGTGAGAATTGATCTCTTCTCCCAAGTAATGAGCAATAGAACAAGAGGAAATGGCCTCAAGTTGTGCTGTGGAAAGTTTAGATTGGACATTAGGAAAAATTTCTTCACCAAAATGGTGACCAATCACTGGCACAGGCTGCCCAGGGAAGTGGTTGAGTTATCAACTGTGGAGGTATTTTAAAGATGTATAGATGTGATGCCTAGAGACATGGTTTAGTGGTGGCAATGCTCAGTTTACAGTTGGACTTGATCTTATTTTCCAGCCTGAATGAGTCTGTGATTATTCCCTCCAATCCCACTTTACTCCACTCTTTCTATTTGGTTTTATCCAGTCCTATTAAAAATATAAGCTATCTTATCAAAGGAGTGGGATACAAAAAACTGTTTTCTGGAGCCTACCTATCCCAGGAGTTACCTGAAGCGCACAGTGTCTTTGAAAACTGATACCTGCTGTGACATGGCGCAGATAAAGTCAGCACAGAGATTGATGCTCCAATAATACCAGTCTTCTGAATGTCTTTCAAGGAAGACTGGCTAGACCTATCCCTGTACATTAGAATTCAGGTTACTGATACCATTTGCCTTTAGTAGCAGATGATACCAAAGCCATTCTGAATGGACTGCAGAGGACCACATTTGCCTGATGTTGGTCATGAAACCTTCACAATGAGAGAGGGACTGA
The DNA here is from genome assembly GCF_026979565.1 of Vidua chalybeata. Classification (NCBI taxonomy): domain Eukaryota; kingdom Metazoa; phylum Chordata; class Aves; order Passeriformes; family Viduidae; genus Vidua; species Vidua chalybeata. The sequence goes on along the minus strand of NC_071534.1, from coordinate 11,912,660 downwards.
GGAAAGCTTCTGGGGCTGGATCCCATGATCTTTATCATGATAAAATCCATATCATTAATGCAAGCTCTATTTCCTCACCTTATTCAGAGTGTTCTTGTAGACCACTGATGTAGACAGAAACTATAAAAAGTCAGGAAATGAAAAGTCTTACAATATGCAGTACAATACTGATGTGAAAAATTGTAATCCATCAACACGTCAAAGCTTATACTGGTGTTGGCATATCAAAGAGCTCCAAACAGTGTTCTTTAATCACAGCTAAGCTTGTAATTGTAAAAATGTAATACAGTTAAGGTAGCTGCTTGAAACACAGTCTTGACTATACTGGCATCTACTTTCAGTCTGTGTTCAGCAATTACCCTTTTGTAACTCATATCAAGCAGAAATTAGTTCTGGATTTATATCCCTATAAAGATACAGCCTGTCAGGGATGTTATCAAAAATTTCAGAGTCCAGGAACAGAAGTGTGTCTTTCTGAGAACATCTTTGATTTAAAACCAAGTTGACAATTCTGTGATTTACATTTCAGAAATCATCCCCTGCTTATATAAAGAAGTATAAAAAATTCAAAAGAAAGAAAAAAAAGTACCTAAACTCCTTTTCATTTTAATTTTCATCATGTACATGGGTTCTGGTATATGCCAAGTATCAAAATAGCTGTTTTCACTTTTCTAGTTGATTTTATTTAATTTATTTTGCCAGTGTAATAGTTCTTCCAACTCAAACACCATATAATTTGTAGCAGATGGTAAGAATTAAAGATCCAGTACAGAATTTCTGTAACAAGTCTTATTTCCTTTCCTTTACTGGTGCTTGAAAGTCCAAGATTAAAGAAGATTGCTTGATATATATTTTCATTATAATTCAAAAGAATATTCAATATAGTGGACTTTTTTTTTTTTTTTTGCATGAACTTGGCAAACAAGGAAGACCTCTGAAATAGATCTTTAGAAAAAATTTTTAATTAAGTATTTTATGTAAGAGAATTTGTTTTCATGCCCTGAGGAAGTCAGATCATCCACCTCCATATAGTGTGAGGAGGTTGTCCTCCCTGCAAAGATAATCTTGTATCTTAAGTTGCTTTCCCCTTTAAATTACTTAAAAATGCCTTTGGATCTATGCTAGAATTTTGTAATTTCCCAGTAGGGGAAAAAAAGACAACTTCCTCTTTGAAGTTTGTGGGAAGTTTTGTTGAGATTTTTGTTTCTCAGCTGAAATCTGATCTTTTACTCTTTTTACTCTTTAATGTTTTGATTGTGCATGTGTCAGTGCCTTTGTTACAGAACAAGAAAGTGTTGGCCTTTATCTCTACAGATAGAAAGATGAAAAGTTTCAGTATCAATCTTGGATGTTTGCTGTGGAATTTTACAAGTGGAAAAGAAAATTTCTCTTGCATTTTAACACAAGTTCCAGAGGCAACATTCATGTATAATTACCTGTCTCTTGGTAACTTCACTTCCCAGTACTTGGGAACTAAACAAACTGGCTGTCATCCAGGACAAGTTTAGGAAACTGCCTGAATCCCTGATTGTCAAGTGAGATTAAAGAGTGGACAAAATTTATTATGGATCAGATAACATTTTTAAAGTACCAGAGCTTATATTTTTAGAACAGCCAAATATTTTGCAATGGTATCCTTCTAGAGATTGAAAAAAAATATATGTTAATTTACACATTAAAAAGACTTTTTTGTAGTTTACTGAATGTAATTGCAAAATACCTGAATTGCATTGATTTGCAAGGCAAACTCTCTATCAATTTACAGTTCTTGCTTATCACATTCATCTTGGTTTCAGCTGAAATGCACAAACCAAACTCAGCAGGAGTTTGGGTGCTCCTTACCAAGTGCAACAGTAACACATTGGCTGGAGCAGCCAGCTACATCTGTCAAAAAGAGCTCTAAGGGGTAGAGGATAATAGCAATTGGCCGGAGGTCATATGAAATGAAGTTGTCATATAGTCTTAAGCAGCTTCCTTGTTTTCCCAAGGTCTGGATGGTGGGAAAGGATGGTGTGACTCATCATTTTCTCAGCACTGTTAAGACTATGTATCTTAAATTTGTCTGATTCAGGAAATAGATGTGAATAACTTGGCAGAACTAGAGAATGGGTTTTCCTTCCAGCTGAAAAAGAAAAATATTGGAGAAAAAGTAGTTCTGCGTTAGCACTTAATAGGTTTGGGACTACCTTTTGTCCACTGACTTGAATATAATTATTTCCAGTTCATTAAGAGTGTACCTTAGGAAGGGAACTGGCCTATAAGCATCTGAATGCAGCAATTGGCTTTGCTTTTGCACATTGGCTGGTGGAGTCTAGCAAGTGCCACTTTAACATTCTGCCACCAAATGAAGTTAGATGAAACCTCCCATTCTTGTCATTCTTGGAGTCCCCTGTGGATACTCAAGTGATTGTAAAGGTATGGGGGAAGAATTTCTAGGGCTGGGGAAAGTCACAGAAAGGCAAATACAGTATTGCCACAAAAAGATCAAACAGCTATGAAGGCAGCTTGCCTGTTGAACTCATTTGAATATAGGTAGCAATGGCTACCTCCCTGGTTATATTTGTAGCATGAACTTGCTAATTTCCTTCCCCTTAACCCTCATGTTATGTATTTTAGATATTATATGCAGAACTGAGTAGAGAATATACTGTGTTTTGTAAATAACCAAATATATTTTCAAATATTTTGTGTTCAAAACATTCTAAAACTGACTCTGAAAAAGAGTGATTAGTATTTCTATAGTCTGTGTTTAAATCAAAGTGCAGAAAAATAACTCTGAAACTCTCTGTTGCTTACTTTTATCACCATACTCCTTATTACACATCATTGTTAAAAAAATAAAGAGTGGTATCAGTCACTAGAAAAGTATGTATCTGTATTTTGTAACCATAACAAAGCATGGAGGGTGTGATCCAGAGATTTTTAGGTGTCTTACCCCTGTGGAGTGACTCACTGAGCTGGAGTTATGCATTTTTGTTCACTGGACTGCCAAAAGGTTGTTCAAAAAAAACTCACAAGTTGACTGGGGAGCTTCGCAGAAATTAGGGTGCCCAGATGGAAAAGCATGTGTGAGACAAGGGTACACACAGACATTCGATGCCTGTTCAGTGAACATGTCTATTTTTTTACATATTGGCTTGACAATGTAAAATGCATAAATGTTGTGAAAACATAAGGGTCAGGAGTACCAGTGTACCCCTCGTTTGCCCCTTTTAGCCAGGAAGCCATGATAGACAGGAAGTGAGCTCCAGTGGTAGATGTGTAGATGTGGCACTTAGGGACATGGTCTTCTGGTGGATTTGTCAGTGCTGGGTTTGTGGTTGGACTTGATGATCTTAGAGGTCTTTTCCAACCTAAATGAATCTATGATTCTATGGTAATTACAAGGTAGATATATCAGAGGATCACAGCTCAACTCCTGTGAGTTGTAATTACCTTGGTTGCAGGAGATGTAGCCCAGGTCTGTCACTTAGAGAGCACTCTAGGTGATAGGCTATTGTATTTGGTGAGACTAGTGCCAGTTTTGATGGTCAGAAGGTGTACACTAGACTTAATCCTTAACTGTGCTTTATTCAGCAGAGCTTCCTTCAGCTACTCTGAAGTAATTTCCTGGGTACTTGGGGGTGTGCAGGGGACATTGCCAGTTCCAAATGTGCTTGCCCAGTACTTCATTATTCCAGAACTAGGTGGTCGTGAGTGAATGACGTCTTTTTCCACACTTAACTCACTTTTTTGAGGGCTTGAGGGCTTGAGCAATGTTTAGCACTTAAGCAGTATTTAGGCATGGCCATGTTGGGTATTAAAGTTAGCACTGCCATTTGCAGGTGTGAAGGTGTCACTGAATACCATGGAAATGGTAATTGGATTACATTCAGTGTAAATGCTCTTCTTTCATTTAAAGATTTTTCTATGCTGGCAGTTAATTTCTTAATTGGTTTAAGATAGTTCTTCCATGACTTTAATTTTTTAATCTCTATCACAGCTAAATAACTAAATAGACACAGGAAAGAATTTCTGAGCTTCTATGCATCTGGATGCTTTGTGGTTAAAAGAACAAAACAAAAATGTTTTGCTATTTACATTTTCTCTAAATCTTCTTACAAAAGGTTTTTCAAGCCATAAGTATAAATATTAAGTTAGCTGTCCATGACTGACCAACCAGTGTTATCTGTGGCAGAAGTTCATAAGTTGTGTCTCAGCAAAGCAGCATGTAAACACTGTCTGAGGGGCTAATATTGAAACATGTTTCTACTTCAACATTAACAGAAGTGAAAAATAAATTCGGGAAGCCTAGCTCAGGGTGGACATTGTTCCACATTGTCAGCTAACCACCTTCAGCTGTGGCTTGGTTGTGGTTAATTGGGTGATTTTCTCAGGAAACTGGGCTGAAAAATTCCATGGCTAATATGATTTGAATACAAGAAAAATGAAGAGCCTGTTCATCTATGTAGTTACTACCTCTCCCCGTGCTTAATGTTTTTTTGTGGTTTGTTATTTGCTTTTTTTAAAATGTCTTCTCCCTTCTTGTGATTAGAAGTGTTATCAGGACAAACTAGATATTTGGGAATGTCCAGACTTTCCAAAGTATGGTTTATTTAGCAATGTGGTATTCCCCTTGCTGCTTTCCACTTAAGGAATTAGCTGAACATTAACGTGATTGAGTATCTTTCATAGCATACTGTGAAAGAGATGCTAAACCACTCACTCAGCAGCCTTTGTCAACACTTCAGATTGTAAATGAAGTGAATAAATGAAAAGGATGTTGATTTACAACTGAAAGGGTGGTCTTCAACACACTGGATCACTAGCTACATTTCTAAAATGCTGTTTGCTGAAATTCTAGATTATGGCTTACAAGCAATAGTGCAAATCATTTGCAGAATAAACAAATATGTATATTGTAATCCTTAGTTTTAATTATCCTTTTGAGTCTCATAATTATTTTTTCCCTTACACAAACCTAAATATTCAGCATTTAAGAGATTTCAGAATCTAAAGACAATTGAATAATTTTTGAGCCAAAAATAGGAAGAGGCACTGTGGTATACAGGTCTGCCTCCTGTCTGCTATATATCTTCAATTTAATGCTAATAAATGATACGTGATTAAATTCTGAGGCCAGCTTTGAAAAATCCCATGTTAACTTAGGGGTAATTAAATATGGAAATCTGTTATGAGTGCTGTGTAGGTAACTTTTATTTATGCTTAGTAAAGTATAGAATGGGCATCTCTATTTATAAAGCTATTGTTTATGGTTCCCATTTGTTCTGTCCTTGATTTAATTCAGTCTATTCAAGTTTTGCTCAAACAGCAGGGTTGGTCATTAGTAAATAACACGAAAATAGCTCAACCCTTTGATCTGTAGAGTCCTTACATATAATGTGCCTGAAGGCATGCGTAATGTAAATATTTTGTAAGTGAAAATAATGAAAATATTTTGTATAATAGGCATGTTGAAACTAGCAGTATTTTGACGATTTTTCAGTTCCTCTTGGATGACACAGGGAGAAAATAAGCAAGAAAAACCTCAAATAATCTCAAAATTTACAGATCATTTGGTTTTAATAGTAGTTATAAAATTATTATGCTCTTAAATCCCATCCATTATTTACATAGGAGAAAAAGTATTCTTATTTATTTACATATTATATAATGTAGAGTGATTTTAAGCTTCATGTATGGACTGTCTTTATATTCAGAATTATATATATTCAGAATTATTTTATATATTCAAAAATTGACAAGGTGCATCAAAGTTCTGGTTTTATTTGGAGTGTGCTACTGTGTTTATTAATATCACGTAGCTGATCTACTGAAAAAGCATCTCTAGTTAAAGAATTTTGTTACTTTTTTGATTATTAGACTGTTGGGTTGAACATCATCCTATGACCATGGCACAGTTCAGTGAACAAATTCCATCTTTACATACTAATCAATACTGAGGAATCCAATAAAGAAATTGTCAGTTCCTGGTGTGAACTCCATCTCCAACGAACACGTCAGGGAAAAGTCCCTGCCAGTGTAACTGCTAATGCACTGGTTTACTCCAAAGGTTGAACTACTCAGTTTTCGTTCTCGAAAGCAGTATAGTTATATTATAGTATAGTTATAGTATTTAGTTGTCATTAACTTCTTGCCTTTTTTACAGCCATTTATTTCCAAAAAACTGTGAATTAGGAGGTAGCCTGTTAACTTGATGTCACCTTTTGTTTCCTCTGTGATTCTGGAGCTTATGTAAGAGAGGGAGACGTTTCTCTTGATCACTTGAAACCAGTTTTTAAAAGGCTTTGAGCTCTAATACACTGCAAGAAGCTCTCGAAGGTCCTTTCTAAAACTAGCAGCATCTTTGCATTTCCCCAGAGCTCAAATTGTTCATATATATATAATTGCAAACTTTCTATAGCTTAAAACACAGAGATTTTGTAAGATGAACTATTAATTATTCTCAATCCTTCACATTGGTAATTATTCTCAGTAATTATTTGTACAAATATTAAAATAAAATTTCTCTGTGGTGTCTGAGGGTACAGTTTAGGGAAAGGCAAGTGCAGGCTCCACTGAAATCAGCAGTCCTGGCTTGTCTCATCTTTGACAGAGCATTTCATCTGTGTCAGTTACTTGGATCAGAAAGCTGAAAATACTACAGGAAAACGATAAATGGAAGTTGTCTGCCTGGTACAACTGACTAAACCATCACTGCCAGTGCAAGAGGTAGAGAGAGGAAGCTGGATTGTCTTTTCTACTAGAAGCCCACTCTGGTTTTACCTAAATATGTCAGGAAGCTGTATTCTAAGAAAGCAAATGACCAGTTTTACTTGTAGGATAGATACAAGATTTAAGGAATAAAATATACAAGAAAGAGATTACTCTTGTCATTTAACAGCTCTTTTAGTTAAAGTGCTTGGCACTGTTTGTCAAGTTTATGAAATTCCTGAGCAATCTTTATTACCATTCTTTCTTAGGCCCTCTAGATTATTATAATGATGCATCTTTTTAATCTGTGATTTTTCTCTTGTTTTCCCTCGAGAATTGTGTTGCTCTTGTTTCATTTGCTTTGGTCTTAAATTGAAAGGTTGGAGAGCACATGAAGGCAAGGGTGGAGGCTGGAGTTCTCTACCTGTCATGCAGAACAGATGGGGCTATGCTGTATCTTAGTTTGTGCAAAAGCAAATCCTGATCTCAGTCCTGCCCTTATGCAGGCTGAGGAGCCCGCACAGGCAAATTCCATACTTGCCATAAATGTACACCATCCTCGGCTTTTGCTGACAGCTTCAGTCAGCTGGCAGAAGCAGCTTCACAACCCGAGGCAACTTTTGATTATCCATAACTTAAATGCTTTAACATTCTGGAAATAAAGATCTGCAGCTTAAACTTGGCATAGGGCTCTGTGGGAAACCAGTGAAGCACAAGGAACAACAGAAGGCGAGGAAGTTCAGGCAGTGTAGCCAAGGAGACACCCAGGTGCATTGCAGCTAGTTATCTGGTGCTTTTCTGTGTGAGTCTCACAAGCCTGTGTAAGTACATTGCATTGCTGTTTCCAACAGGATTTAGGAGGGGAATGTAGTGCCAAAGCCAAGCTGGCACTTCTGAGAGGCCAGAGCACGTCACTCGGAGAAGATGTACTGTATTGCTGCTTGAGATGTCAGTATTTGGGCAGAGTCCAGTTGTGGGTTTGCTTGCAGTTTAAGTACTCAAATGAAATGGCTGTGATTGTGAACTTTCTCCTTTTGTCTTGATGTAGTCTGGTATAATTTTGTCCTTATCATTTATCACGTTAGAGCCACAGATCTATCAAGTGAATGACAAGTATGTAATCAATTGTATTGTGATGATAAAGAATATTGCAAGGTTTGTATCTTTCTCTTCTTTGATATCCATAAATTTTGCAAAAACCCAGCTTTGCATGATCCTGTGTGAGTAACCTAATGGCTCAACACTAGGTTTTCCATTAACACTCTAAAGATATTTGGTTCCAGAAAAGATCAATTAAGTGCATTTTAGTGGAGTCCTGCCATGAAGATGATACTGTAATGGTACAAGTATGCCTCCATGAAGGATAAAGAATATTGTTGCCTCTAGTCTGCACATATAAAAAACATTACTACAATCTCTTGTTACTTCATATTTGGTGATTGCTTACTTGGGGTTTCTTGTTTCTTGTTTATTTTTTACTAAACAGACTTGGATTATCACTTGCTTTTGTCTTCAACTCCTCCTACTTAATCCTCTTGTCAAAGCCCAGAGTTCCTGCGGGAATCCAGTCACAGATGATGTGAATGACATTGCAAAATTGGTAAGGACCTTTTATTTTACATTATTCTGTATGTTAAAAAAACAGTCAGTGTCTAAGGGCACTTACATTTCTAAGCAGAGCTAGTAAATCTGTATTGGAACTAGGGGAATATTAAAAGAAAATCCAACAACACCTGTCACTTGAACAAAACCATTTTTTGCCATGAAAGTAGTTCCAGTGTTAATTGAAGAGATTACCTTGACCAAAATGGAGTATATGTACATATGTAGTTTCCTGACTCCAAACTTCAGTAAAAATTGCCAAAAATCTTTATTTCCTCAAACATTCTTTCAGAGCAGATTGTTCCCTGTGCAAATGAAAGATTATTGTCTTTGTGTTACTGACTTGCATGGAGGAGAGTGGAGCAAAGAGAGCTGAATTGAAGCAGAAGTCTTTACCTCGGATATATGAAAGACAAGTGCCATATACAAAAATAGTGTGATATTAGACATCGTTGTAGCAATCAAAGCAATAACAATTGAACAGGTTTTGCAGTCTTTGGGTGTGAGCGGGTTACACGCATTATATGTTTCTCTGCTTGCTGTACCCAGAAGTTTAAGTCTGAAGGACTCACAGCTTCATATAAAAATTCATTTAATGAAGTTTTAACTGTTACTTAATTTACCACTGCATTAACCTGAAAAACAGCATCTGCTTGTGAAGTCAATTGGTGTTTAGCTCCACTGAAGTTAATAATTATGCTATTTTACAGTAGTGCAGGATATAACACCAAAGTTTCTAAGAAATAATATATTAGCAAACATATCTTCATCTGCATATTGAATCTAGCTGAAAATTGTGGCTTCACTGTGGGAAAAAAGTTGCAACATCAGTGTTATTATTATCAAGCACTTATATTAAAACCCCTAGCATTTGCTGCCTGTGCAGTGTTATTAACTTGTTTTCTTTGGTCCTTTTTTATATACATTGGCACATAGTGTAAATCTCTAGGGGTGCTCTATAGTCCTACTTAAATGTTTAGTGCTAAATTAGTTGCTTTAGGCAGAATTTTTAAGTATTGGCATATTTATTCCAGGTAATATTTCTTCACTTGGAAGAGTATTAAGCTTTGGAAGAGTATTAAGCTGTTGAAAGTATGCAAGAACAACAGAATTCCTGTGAGGGCTGGTGAAATTGTGTAGTGCAGGGATAGAAATAACTTTTTGTCAATTTTGTGTCCTGAGAACAAATGCTTTAACTTTCCCTTTAGTACAATTTAAACTTCAAGTTCTATAAATACAGATTACAAAAAATGTGCAAGCAGCTTGAATAATCACACTGTCCAGGTTACACTGTTCTTTTGCTACTGCCAAGCTTGAGTAGAGTGAGGTTGAACTGAGCTTCTTTGGACACTCCTCCAAGAGGATGCTGTGTGGTCATTCTCCTGATTTAGACCCATATCTTTCAGTTCACCCTACAAATGCAAAATTGAGGTCAAGTTTCCAAGCAAGTTCAAAGATACTTTGGGTTGGAGAAATAACAGAGAGATGCAGAAAGTACAAAGCCCCAGACACACAGATTCTCTCTGTTTTGAGTTGCATGAGTTGTTCTGACAGTCTTTTGAGGAAAGTCTGTCTCCATGTTTTGTCTATGTTAATATTTGCAGAAATAATTTCAATGAAGTCACTTGAGAATTAAAAGGATAAGGTGAAAATAAGTTTAGTACCATCAGTTTATTATAAGAACTCTTTGTTTCAATTAATGTGACTAAATTGCATGTTGATCATTCTCTTTTGAAATTCTACATGGCAACTATACATTAAGAACAAAATTTTAAAAATACAAAATAAGGTTTAAAGTACTTTTAAAACAAAACTTTGTTAGCTGACAGTGTGAATATGAGAAGGGAGAAGCCTACAGAGAATACTGACTGATCACACTACTTTGTAACTAGTGCAGGTTTTTTTATGCTCTATGAACTATATCCTTAGTACATATAAAAAGGACTCCAACATATTACTTTAAAAATATGGTTCAGGAGACCCTATAACTCTTGCAAATAGAAGTAAAAATTTTGTACCATTTCTGCTTTTTGAAACACAATATACACATTGAATTAAGGAGTGATATTCTGATTATATATATCTTCAAAATTCAACCCAATCCCTCAGCCACTCCTCTTATGACTCACTCTCTAGACCCCTCCCCAGCTTTGTTGCCCTTCTCTCTTGTTCCTCTTGAAGTGAGGGGCCCAGAACTGGACAAAGGACTTGAGCTGTGGCCTCACAAGTGCCAAGTACAGGGAGACAATCACTTCCCTGGTCCTGCTGGCCACAGTATTGCTGATACAGGCCAGGATACCAACGGCCTTCTTGGCTACCTGGGCGCATGTTCGATCCTGTTCAGCCAGCTCTCAACCAGCACCCCCAGGTCCTTTTCTTCCAGGCAACCACTGTTCCCCTAGCCTGTAGCACAGGGTAGAGTGGTTGTGACAAGTGCAGGACCTGGCACTTCACTTTATTGAACCTCAGACAGCTGGTCCCAGTCAACTGATGGAGCCTGTCCACCTTCCCCTGCAGAGCCTTCTCTTCTGCAGAGAGGTCAACTCTGCCACCCAACTTAATGACAGACTGTTCTTAGTCACCTTGTCCAGATCATCCATAAAGATAATAAATAAACTGATACTGGCTGACCCCAGTAATGAGCCCTGGGGAACACTAGTCACGACCTGGTTCTGGCACCGTTCACCATCAGTCTCTGGGCCCAGCCATCCAGACAGTTTTTACCCAGTGAAAGGTATACTTGTCCAAAGCATGAGCTGCCAGCTTCTCCAGGAGTATGCTGTGGGAGACAATATCAAGGACTTTACTGAAATCCAGGTAGACAACATCCAGAGCATTTCCCTTTGTCTGGAGATTCTATGGGCCTTTAAGTAAAAGTTTTATTTCTTCGCTCATCCAAAGAATCTGTGCCTGTAGAACATAGGGTCTTTAATAAAAATCCTTCCCTTTCACACTGAGAATAAATTGTAATCTGGAGGATTTCACAGAAGTGTTATGTGTACAGTTATTGCTCATAGTTATTATGATGTTATCCACAAACTGTCACATTTGGACACAGTGTGTAGTTGTTCCTAAATGCTTTATTCTCAGCCAGACTGTCATGTTCTTTAACCCTTTTTGTCCACATTCGTGAGTATAGTCCCGTCTTTGTGTGCAATAAACTATCTGTTCAGTGGTAGTGCACAAATCCCATCACTTAAGGATATTGGCCTCTCTTCCTCCTGTCTCATCACAAATTATCAAACATAACTAGTCTAGAGCCTAGATTCAGTTTGGCATGAATCCTCCTCAGAGGCAGAGGAAGATTCTCCTCTTTCATCTCCCCAGAATGTTAGTCTGTCCTGGGCCGTTTCTCCTCACTGTAAAGTTGCATCACCATCTCTCCCCAGCTATTCAGGTCTTCAACAAAGGTGTCTGATTTGGCTCATGATACTTCACAGACCCTTCAAAGTTCACTTTTAAAATTTGCATTGTTTTTCTTGTCATAATATGAGAAATTTTTTTTTGTAGTTCTCTGGGCAAACAAGTATATTTTTCTTCAAATTCTTGGTGGATAAAAATCCAGTCTATGAAAAATCTTTTTCTAGCTTCAGCTTCTGTAATTTTGCTCTTCTGTCTGTTCACATGCTGCTCTGACCCTTTATCTTCTACTTATTTCCTTCAAGCTGTTCCTCCTTTTTTCCCCACTATCAATGGCAAGCTTCTTGGGTTTATCTTCAAAGGTACTATTAACACTGCCTGTGTTGTCATAACACATGCTGAGTTTGCCCTCAGCTTCTCTTCTGTTACACTGTTTGTGGTCACAGGAAAAATGCTCCTTGATGAACTCCAGGTAGATTCCCATCCTCTTCCTATCTCCTGCTAAAATTCTTTGCAGTATGAATCCATATCCCTCATTTGGCTTTTTGTCCAGTATGTTTTCCCCACCACAGACGCACTTCTACTGCAGTGCACCTGCAGCTTGCTAAACAGTGTCACAATTCCCTACCTAGTCTTTGTTTATTTAGTACTGTGCTTGCTCCAAGTACTGTAAACCCTCTACATCACTTGTAGAAATCTCCTGAGCATGGCTGTGGTTATGTTCTGTTCAACTTTATTGTACTATAGGGATATGAGAACATGCCTCAGTCAAGACCCTCAGTGAATATAGACGTTAGATGTCTACTAAGCCTCAGCTATTGGAGAATAAGTAAGGCATGCTTTACAGTGCCTGAAAATGTGGGTAATTTGCCTAATAAACTTGGTTTTGAGTAATAAATAGAGGACAGATGTGTGATGCAACTTGTTTTCAGTGGTCTTAATCTAGCACCATGCTAGACTCACACCAGAAGAAAGAATTGGAGAGAAATGAATTCAATTAACTATAAGGTTTCTGAGCATTAATCAACGTAAGACCAAACCAGACTGGTATCTCTTCATAAAAAAATGACTTGTATATACTTTAAGATAAAATTTATTCACATCTAGGTAATATAATTTTGTCATATGAAGAACATATCCTAAGTAAAATCATCTTGAGAAGCAAAGAACAATTGAACAATCATTTTTGGTTTTTAATGGTGAGAAGTTTAAAGGAGCATAATTTCATATCTATAGAGAATGAAAGTATTTAGAGAGTATTCATTCTGCACTACTCATCACATTATCTCCTGCTTCTTTTACAAAAGAAGATGTCTGGAGGGAAGCACATTACTTGATGAGTAAATGTTCCATATTATGAAACTGTAATTGCAGTATCTGTCAATAAAGTCTGTCCCCGTTGTTCTTTTCAGCACACTAAGTTGGCAGAAAGCTGCATCTCTGTAATTGGGCATTTGATTTTGCATAAGAATTAGGAATCATTTGTATATATACGTTTGTTAAATATGAACATCGAAACCTACATATAAATAGAATTTTCACTGAGCTGTGCAGTAATTACAGAATATACCTACATATTTTTGTTTCGACATTAACAAAATCTAAAATACCTCTTCTCCCGTGAACTACTTCTCTAAAGCAATTTTCTTCTTTGGAATATTGGAAGCTCAAACAATAGTCAGGATTTACGGACCAGTTCCTTGCTTGAGACATGCTGTCAAATACTTTGCTTTCACATTACATCTTTGTTGTAAATATGTACTCTCTGCCACATTTTATTTTTATTTTTAAATGGATTTAACTCTCCTGAGTGAAGGGGTTGTAAAAAATGGTCCAGAGTTGTTATGCTGCAAATAATCTGCCACTATGACTGTAAAAAGTGTGAACGGAAATCGTTAGCATGTTGTCTTAAGCCAAATGATGAAGATTTTATTAACTGCTTCATTAGCAGATGAGATAGAGTGGATTACAGAGATGAAGGACAGACAGTGGAAGCTCCTGCAGGAAAAGAAAAGGCAGGGAAGCAGTGTGAAAGAGCTAGAGAGGGACTTTTGACAAGGGCATGTAATGCTAGGACAACAGGAAATGGCTTTAAACTGAAAGAGGAAAAAAATAGATTAAAGTAAGAAATTCTTTACTGTGAGGGTGGTGAGGCACTGGAGCAGGTTGCCCAGAGAAGTGGTGGGTGGCCCTTCCCTGGAAAAGTGTCAGGACCAAGTTGAATGGGGCTCTGAGCAACCTGGTGTAGTGGAAGATGTCCCTGTCCATGGTAGGGAGTTGGAAGCAGATGGTCTGTAAGAGCCCTTCCAACTCAAGCCATTATATTATTCTATGAAAAGAACAGGAAAAGGGAAATAAATAGAGAGAAATTCAAGGTAGATATTATATCCAAAAGGAAAATATGTTTTTTTCCCATTATATGCTTCAGAGTAAAAAAGAAAACAATGACAATGGAAAACAGTAATTTTACTTTATTAACATATTTTATCTTTTATATGTGTATAAAAATATATATCTGTGCTTGTCTGCTTATAATTTTCATAACAATCACAATAAAAGGAATTTTCAAGAGCAGTAGCCCTCATTTCAAAGGATGTGACTGCAGATAGGTCATCTCTCATGTCTGCTGTTGCAATGAAAGAGTAGTTTATGGAACCCAAATCACTTTTATATCCTTTTTTCATCTCCACATCTATGTGGCCGTGAGCATTTTTTATAACATGTTTGGATTATGCAATGTTAACAGTGCTGTATTAAATATTCAGACCTCTCTATGACAAAAGTAATCTTACATTCCCCAGTTTGAGATTTTGTTACAACTGAGAATACAGCACTTTCTGTTGGTTTTATATGGATTTAAAGACATAAGTCTAGATTCCCTGCTCTTCAACTCTTCTCAACCTGTTAGAATATCTGCAATCACACACAGCCACTAAATCAGAGAAAAATTTCATTACATTTTAATAGCAATTCAATGCTTTTGGTTCTATATGTTCCTTTGCAAGATTATCAGTTGACATTCTCTATAATAATCAAAACTGTTAACTTCTGTCTAAACCAAGGTAAGTTGTACAGGCAGGTGTTTTGTGGCCCCCCAGATTTATCACTGTACTCATGGAGTTGAGCAGAGGAATAATAAAAAAGCCACTCCAGGTCTCAGGTGGTTTCAAGGGACAGTTCTTTTCCAAACACCTTTGCTCAGGCAGGTCAGAGCCACCTTGTCATCTGCTCCTTATTGGAAGCCACAGCAGTCAGGCACCCTGCACCAAGTGGGTGTGCAGAGTCCATTCATTCATTCCAGTGGCTGGGCTTGGATCAGAGTCTTGGTGGTTAGTGTTCAACAAAATTTCAAGATACATTTCAGCAGAGCAAGGGAGTACAAAATGCAGACTTAGTATAGACATATCTTTCACTCTTACATCAGGGGCTTTACCCTGTTTTCTGAGGGTATGAGTTGGGAAGTCCAAGTGCAACACAAATGTAACTCCCTCGCTTTGACTGAGATCCATCATTTACCAGCACAGCATCTGACATGTGGACTTCAGTCAACAAAACTTTAACAAGTTTCGTCTTGAGGCAGTGCATGTATTTTGTCTTTGACACCCTCCTCCCAGTGCTCTTCATTTTTAGTAGTAAATTCAAAAATATCTTATCTGATTCACAGTCTGTCAAGGAGAGAAATATCTGAGGCTGAGCTGTTTGCTCCAGCTCTGATTGAGAAGGTGTAAGAGCTCTTGGGCACTTAAATTTTTTTAACTGTGCGTGAAAAGTGCTTGAAAGGCTCTGATGCCAGGAAAGTAGATTGTATACATAATGCATATCAATTCTTGTAGTGTTCATTGATATGGAACAAATTTAATCTTCCAGTGACCTTTCTTAAAGAACAGTGGTTTTGCTGGCATTGCTAAGTGTGGAATCCCACTAGAGTGAATATGGGAAACTTTACACATAGAGTAGCATCTTCACTATCTGTGCTGCTTAAAGTGATGCAAATCCTACCTCTCTAGGCATGCAAAGGAAGCTAGAAAAAAAATTAAATACCAATTAGTATGCCGTGATGTTTTAAAGAAAGCAATAATAGACAAAAATTTTGGATGAGGATTTAGAATATCTGATGCTCTAAAGAAAGAACAAATGTATTGAAATATTTTTCAGTATTTATAGTATCTTGAATCAACTCCCCAAAATGCCAGGTGAATAGAAATTAATATAGAGAATTTTAGTGGCGCTTCTGCTTTGGGAATGTGTAGGTATAAAAATAAAAGAAGAAACAAAACTGATTTATGCGAAGGAATTTTTAAGGATCATTTATGCAGTATCTGTTCTAAAGCTCTAGGAGAAAGATAGATGTCATTGAGCTAAAAAATTGTAGCTTAGCTCACATAAATTAAAAAATGTTTGGAATTCACTTGTGTTTGGCTGTATATAAGCATTGCCCTTGATCATTTCTAGAACCATAATGTTTTGAAATAATTGGTTTAATTTCAACTGAAACAAACTTTTAATTAAGAAAGAAAACATTATGTTTTGCCAAACAAAATACTACCTAAAAACTGCTCAGGAGGAAAAGAAATCCCTGTGCTGGTTGCTATAGCAGCAGAATCAAAAGCAGCCATAACAGAATGATCTTTAACCTGAAGTAGAAATGCTTTTGCACCAAAGGAGCTACATCTGTGCATATTGTTTTTGACTACGTGGATTTCAAACCAGGATGAGAAATATCAGTTGACATTTTCATTGATAGAAGATAGGTTTATTGTATCATTAAGCATCATATTATGATGCTTTTGAAAAAATATTTCAAAAGACTGTGGATTTGTGGCAGTCCAGTGACTGTTGGACTGTTCATCTCCCAAGCCAGCACATTCTCCAGATGTTCAACCATGTCTCACAGTAGTGTTGGAACCCACCTGTGGCTGATTGTATAGGATAATTCAGCAAGAACCCTTCTTCCACTCCTTGTCTTTGCTGCAGCGCACTTCATGATTACCTCATCTGCAAAGCTGCAGCTTGCATGTGTGGAAGCTCTCCTTTGCCCCAGGACATTGCTATGATATAATGATATTGCTCATCATTAGTAAGAAGCACAACTCCAAAGTTAAAGTTGTTCTCAAGTGTTTTTCTGACCTGGTACATAACTAAGCACAAGGCAAGTATTTAGGTTCAGATGCATGTTGAAGTTGGATGTTATTTGAAGGAAAAAGGGCTAGATATTTCTGGGTCCTCTACTGTCTGCAGTAGAAGTTGTCATATGAACACTTCAAGGCATTAAAAGTAAGAAGAGCAGTGGAGTTTCTGCAGTAATGAAAAAGTCAGATCACTTCTTCTCAAGCCATTGTTGAGTTTAATTCTGCTGGGAAGCAGTAGCACTGACCATGATCAAATCAGATCTGGGCATATTGCAGAGCTGTGGAAAGATGGTTGGTTCACTTGTGAGTAAATAAGTGTCAATAGCAGTTCCACAGGAAAGTGAGTATGTAAGTAACCGTTTTTGCCTGCACCTGGTAAATTACTGAAAATTTCTGTTGAATATTTGGTAGATTTTGTTGAATGGAGTAATGGAAATGAAGTCTTACTTTGTGTACTAAGTAATATAATTTTTTATTCTCTGTTTATTGTAGGTTGGAAATCTCCCAAATGATTATATGATAACCCTTAAATATGTCCCGAAGATGGATAGTCTGGTATGTACAACCACTTCAAGTTATTCCCAATAAAATAGCCCACTGGAACCAGTGATGGCTGTAACATTTTGTACCTAATCTTATGTCTTAGCAAATTACAGTTAAATAATGTTTATTTCACTTTTCATATGGTTCCCAAGTATTTATTTATAAGAAATGTAGAGAAATTCCTGCAGTCCCTTAAAACTTTTTTAATTACAGGAATTCTCGGAAAGTATTTCTTCATATTAAATTTTTTAACTTTTTTTTTTTGGTGAAAAGTCAAATTTTCATTGTGTTATTATTTCATCAATATTATTTCATTGTGTCAATTGAAAAATATTGCTTTCTTAAAGAAATAGGTTCTCTGTAGTTGTACTTTGGAACATATTGTAGAAGTTCTTCTTGTTTCAGCCAGTGGAAATGCCATTAGAGCACAATAAATACTAAGTAGCCAGTAGTCAGCCAAGTTCAGCAAATGGTGGCGTCAGTAACTAAACAAACCATTAGGATTTCAAACGTACTTTGTGTTATTCTTTCTATATAATCCCATATTTAATACATAGTGGTAGTTTCAAATAAGCCTTATCTATACATCTTAAAATTTTATAACATTTTTTCTTTAAAAGTCACATTATTTTATTGCTCAATCTACTAAATATTTTTTGGTTTTCCTCAATTTAACAAAAAAAAAAATTTGAAATTATGTATTGAAAACTTGGTTGTTGCATACAATTGCACTAAAAAGAAGAAAAGGAAACAAGGTGAAAGTACAAATTATGTTGAATGCTATATTGTTTTAAGGCAAGGAAAAAAGTAAGAAAATTATGATTTTGTCAGTTAAACTGAACAACACTGTGCCTGTCTTAAGAATTAATCATTGTACACATACATCAGTAGCTGAAAATTATCTGCTAGATGTAAGGAGCCGTTTTTGTGTCTGTACAGTTTTCACCGTAAAAAAACAAGTTGTATGTGATACACATATAAAAATGCATTCTACCCTACAACAATGTGGCAAATCTAGCAATATTCCCCATTGATATTGGATAATGATGCCAGAAGCAACATTCAGTCCTGAATAACAAGAAGATTGGAGGAGGAAAAGGAGGCTGCAGGATGGTGAAGGGTCCTGAGTTATGAGGTTATGAAGGGTTATGTCAGATGTAGAAGTGTTTTTAAGAGTTTCGCTGGAAGCTTGAGACTTTCACTAAAACTTAGAGTACTTTGGAAAACCCAGTTTAAAGTTGGTTCTTTAGACAGGAAAGCTCTGCAGAATAAATGCTATGGAAGTTAGGTACTAGATCCTCTATATATAAAACTAATGGAAAATTTTCCATTTCTTAGAATATCGGATATTTAGAGAAAAAGGATGCCAGACTGGCTGCCATTATTCCCTGACTGCTGAGCTTTTTGAAATTCACTGATCTTGGTGTCTGATGTGATGATATTCACATTTGTGGAGGACAGCTGTAGCCTGAGTGCTGTTTCCCCAGCTTCCAGCCCATTCACTCTTAGGTTGGATTGAGGCTGTTCCCTACAATACACTCCTGGGAGTGCTGGCAGATGAAGAAGGCCAGGGAACCTGCTTGAGCAATGAGTCCTAGTTGTTCTCACTCTTGCCTCTCACCATGGTTCAGGTTTCACTGCCAGTATGCAGATTATTTTCCATTCTTTTCAGTGCTGTGTCATCTTGATGCATCATATTCAGAAATTTAGATCCAGTTTACATTTACAATAAGCAGCCAAGAAATAAAAAGGAAGAAGAGAAGTTGAGCTGAGACTTCCATGTTTCATTTGCACACCACTTTCAGTCATAGTAATGGCAGGTACAGCTCTTGGCTACATGCCAATACTTTCTCACAGGAGAAAGTATTCAGCAGTATTCAGATCCCACTTTGCCAAATTCCTCTCTGGGAATTTCAGCTTGTGTTATGCATACAACAGCAAGGCTTGCTGAATACGTAGGCTTTGCTCTGGTCCACACAAGCTGGGAAACCCATGGCTTTGCCTAAAGTAAATGCCCTTGCTCAACTCTGAAGGGATTGAAATGGTGCTCTGCAATTTTTTTCAATAGATTTCAATCTTCAGTGCATGCATAAAGTGGGAAGTGTACCCAAGGCAGCAAGTCCCAAATGTAGATGACTAAAGGCAGGAAGGAAGGGTGAACGCAAAGCAGATGGGAAGCCAGTGTAGTGCATGTAACAGGAACAGACTGACCCATCCATTAAACAGAAGGGTTGTTGCATTATGCACTAGCTCAAGGCAACTGAGTGGCTTTAAAAGTAGTCTTGTATAGAGTAAACTGTGTAGTCGAACCTGAAGGTTAAAAGGCAGAGATGACAGCAAAGGGCTGAATGCAGAAGAGAAGATAACATTCAAACTTTTACACAGATGTAGAAAGTAAAAGCCAAGTGAGAGCTACACGGAAGTACAAGGGAAATCACATTTGCAATTGCCTTAGAATGTTAATCTTGGTCAAAGTTTACACAAAATATCAGAGTTGAGCCTCAATTTCTCTTCGCAAATAATGTCATATTTTTCAATTAGAGCAGTTTTATCCCTGTGTTTGGTGGGTATTGACATAGCAAATGATTGCACAGCTTGACATTACTGAAAAGAGAACTTAGAGCTTTTATGAAATACAGCTTTGTAGGTCAGAACAGTTCAGTTAGAGGAGACTCCCACACACATGCTAAACCACAGGAGCAACAAAATAGACTCCCTGCTGGAATTGCCAAATGCTCACTAGGAGAACAGCAAGCTTATGCTAGTCCCTGCCATAGGAGAATGCTCACCCACAAAACCTCAAAGGAAAAGGTTTTCGAGGTTTCCAGTTCAGGGAAGCACAGTAGTTAGTTCTGTATCAGTGTTCCTACTCCAAAGCATAGGAAAGAAAATGTGTTGCCTGTCTTGTGGGGGCGGTGGGATGCAGCACAACATACACTGCTTGAACAGAATATGTTTCAACAAGCTTTCTCTGATTTATTTGCTTCTGCCTCCCTGCCTCACCTTGTTGTCCTCGAAGGAAAAAGGGGAAGCAGACTCAAGCCAAATGCTATCCATTTTACTTTCTGTTTCTTTCTTTTTTAAGTCATTGTTGAGATAATTGCAAAAGGTTGCATCACTGACTTGCCACAGGTTATCATTGTGTGAGAGAGTTGTACAGAGAAGTGGAAATTCAGGTGGAGCTGAACAATGTATTTACATTTGGTTCTCTAAGCCTGGAAGCCTAATAGTCTGATTAGTCTTCAGAAATGTGAAGTGTATTTTTTCTTGTCAGAAACATTTACACATCAAAGCAGAACAACACCTGTGGATTTTTTTTTTTTTTAAGAATCTGTATGCAGGTTTATTGAAGAAACTGAGTAAATGAGATTATGCCTAGAAGTGTGTACATTGCCAAACATTTGCTGTGTGTTGCAGAAAGTGGATTCAGTGGGTGCTGCCTATCCACTGGGCAGCAACTGGAAACTGGTTTAGTGATACTGAGAGTACTTAGGGTTTGTTGGGCCAAGATCTTTGTATCTAGAAGGCTTTAATGAGACATTTTCAGTATTGGAAAAATGATGTCATATTTATTTATGGAATAAATTCTCATAACATTTTCCATTAAAAAATTGGCTTTTATTGATAAGGTATTTACAGACACAAATTGCAGTTCTGACTTATGAAGTTATTTACTTCCTCTAAGACAGCAAGATGAATGCCCAGGTTTCAGTCATGTGAACAGCTGTACAAACTTTGTCTGCAAACTAATTGCATAGGTGTTAGTGTATACAGTGACAGGCTGTGCAGAACACTTTTGTTATCAAAGACTCAGGAAGAAGAAAGGCCTTTAGATCTAGAAACTGTTCCCAGTAATGGCATTTAGTGAAAAAGCTGAAGAAAAATTATTAACTCAGCTAACTAGTTTAAAGGTGGATAAAGCATACAGAGATTTTGTGCAAAATTTTTATGGAAACCCTCCTGAAAAGAAATTTAAATCAAGGATCTTTGGGGTTAACTGAGTCATGTAAGGTAACAACAATAAATGAAAACTGATATTTAAATAATTGTTAAGGCAGTAGGAATTGAAAAGAAAACAAATAGGTTAATGAAAGCATGGACTAAAGTTCACAGTAACATGTTCCAATGCTGAAATGCTCAACACAATGACACTTGGCATTCATTGAGAATTTAATGAAGGGATGGCATTTAACAGACAACCATAGATATGTCAGTATCAGTAAGAATAGAAATATTACCAAAAGTACTGAAGAGAAAATTGGTCACATTAAAAATGAAGAATTGTAATTTATACTTTTGAGATAGTTTAAATTGGAAAGAACAGTCTAATTTACTTTTGCACACTGAGATGTTTAACCAGTCTTTACAAATGTCTGATATTTAATTTACATCTCTTTCTCTTTTTATCCCTTGACAGCCTAGTCACTGTTGGTTGCATTTGATGGTGCCTGAATTTTCAAGGAGTCTACATAATCTTCTCCAGAAATTTTCAGATATTCCAGATATGTCAGATGTTTTAAGCAACTATTCAATCATCAATAATCTCACAAGGATAATTAATGATCTTATGGCATGCCTTGCTTTTGATAAAAACAAGGTAATTTTATACAGTTTCAGCTTTTGTACTAGATACTTATTTTTATTTTCTGTTGCACAATATTCAGTAATAGTTTAGGAATTTCCAAGGATTTATTAGATTTGTTTTCATTTCTATTCCTGTGCATCTGAAAATCCCACTTTGTTTAGAAATGCACTGAGTGCACTGTGCTAACATTGGTTAATTTTTATCTCCTGTTTCAAAGAAAAATGGCTTAGAAGGCATTACAGTATATACAATGATCTGTATGCAGGTATTTAAAGTCAAAATAATTAATCCATCCTAATCTTTTTGAAACTAGCAGAAATTTTCCTTGTGTATCCAGGTTAACTTATATATTTTGCCAGTGATGTTAATGTAAATTTAAAAATTATTTGGTTAAAGTTATTAATATACTCTTAGTATGTATCACAGTGTGTGAAGCTCTGAAAGCTTCTCCATAGTTTAATTAACTTTGTATATAAAGGCACAGCAAAGACCAGAGGATATTTGTCCATTTCCATGTGTTTCTGGATTCTGACAGCAGCTGGAAGGAAGGATTCTCGCTCAAGAGATGTCTGATTATCTGTGCAGTCAGGGAAGAGGGGAAGAAATTAATTTTATAGTCTGTTACCCAGATCTGACTAGACTATCAGTAATTAAAAATAAGTTCTGTAGTTGAAGGTTTTGTCCCACCGAACAAAACAGGTAAAATCCATCATGTCCTTCAGAGCAAGTAGTTTATCTTCCATATACAGTTATTTTTATCAGCTAAGTCCTTAGTTTTTGTAATTGCAGCTTTTCAACACCCAGAATGAATCAAATAAGTAAAACACTCAGGTGCCTTTAGAGTGGAATAACCTTGTAAGTTTGCCATGTATTTGCTGTGAGTATTTAAATATTCCCTACTTCTCCATTTCAAACTGAGTTATCTCCAACCTTCAGTGTATATATTTTTTTTCTTTTCTATTTTTGTCCGGATGATTCAAAGCATTCAGCTGGGATGTGGTTGGGGAAGAGGAATTTTATTTTGTAGAATGGAAAAGTAAATATCCTGTCATTCAGTAAAACAACTAGCTATTGTTTTCCTTAGAGAATGATGATCTTAAGTCTAGTACTTTCAGCATCAAACATAAACTAACTTTGGAGCCATCACCAAGAGATTTTCCTTAGGACATACTTGGACCATGTTCTTACCACTGTCCTCCTTCTTAAAAGTACAGAGTAACCCCAGGCCAAATTTGACTTGCTGACATAAAAAAAAAAAAAAGAAGAAGAAAACCGTCAATCATCACCATGGATCTCGATCATGTTGTTTAGTCTGTCATAACAAACTTGTCAGTTAGACCTCAGAGGGACTGGGCTTCCTTGTTTATCGTTGCTCCTATTTTTAGGTATGTTATCAGGGATCTCAGCCTGTTTCTGAGCAGTGGTGTACCCCAGCTATTGTATTCTGTTCCCCATTCTCTTGATGACAATACCAATGATTGTCGTGTTTGTGTGCTCAGATTAAAAGACTCATGTGAAACTTTGCAAAGTACTGTGAAACCAAGGTTTTGTTTTTTTTTTTTTTTTAATGAAGGGAACTTTAAAAAGTCTCTTGGTTTTCACTATAGGATGGGAGACTGTCTTTCATTCCTGAGCAATTTTGCAACACTGTATTAATAATTAATTTCTATTTGCAAAGCTAATTTGGAATCGTCAGATAAGAAGGCTTCTTTGTTTTATGAAGATTGTATACAGTGAATCTGGTTGTCTGCAGGTTAAAAATATAAATGATTTTGTATCATCTTTGGGGATTTTTATCATTTATTGAGGTGTTGAAATGAGCATCTCCCTTGACCTTCTTTCAAGCTGAATTCTATATTTTACTCTAGGATTTTGTGAAAGAAAATGGTCACCTTTATGAAGAGGGTCACTTCATTCCTGAGGATTTTTTTAGGCACTTTAATAGTACCATTGAGGTCTACAAAGAGTCTGCAGACAGATTGGATAAGAATGACTGCATTCTGCCTTCAACAGTAGGAACACCGGAGAATGGTAAGAAGGGTCTCCTTTTGGGGAGCAGAATCTAGGCAGATATAAATGTGTGATTTTCCTTAGATTTCAGAGATGCTAAAGATCTGATACCATGCCTCCATGTCACCTTTTTACTGCAAATTAAAGTGAGTACTGACACTGAAGGTTTTTGTTCACTGAAGGTTCAAAGTCAAGTTCTAGTGCCATCACTCCTAGATACATAATTTCTCAGTATAATCAAAATAACCTGCATTATGCTGCTCTGTTTCTATTCATCCAAAATATATCCTGAATTGTCTTTTTTACACTGTTCTTCTTATCTTCTCTTAATGCTCTATTTAGTTTTATAAGGTGGTAAAAGAGCCTAAGATTGCACAACTGAAAGGAGAGGAAGTTAGGATAAGCTGTAAATTGCAGCAGCCTCAAGTCACCTTTAATTTCATCCTACTTTTCCTGAACAGGGAAATGTTTACTTCATTTGAACATTTTAACAAGCTCAGGTCAAGCTCCTGCAGCTCTTTCTTATCCTTCCAGTAAATGGAGGGTTTGTATTACCTTTTCTTTTACTCTCTCTAGTGACTGATATTAGCCTTTTAATTAGGGTTGTACAGTTCCATCAGTAGTAGCTAGAAGCAGATCAGTGCCATAACCTAAGAACTTGTAAGCAGTAACTGCTTTTCCAGATTAGCTATTCAGCAGCAGCTCAGCATGTAGACACTTCTGCCTCGTAGTAAAACTGCCTTTTTTGGCTTAATCCACTTTATGAACTGTCCTACAGCCAGCTTTTGAAACAGCCCTATGGCCACATCAGAGTAGTCCTGTAGGCCATCGTCTTATATAGAGGGAACTGTATTTTAAGTTTCATAATTCTGACACATTCATTTTCTATTTAGATTCCAGAGTCGCTGTCACAAAAACATTTTTGTTTCCTCCTGTTGCTGCCAGCTCTCTTAGGAATGACAGCGCTGGCAGTAGCACTAGCAATAACAGTAAGTACAAGTGGTTGAATATATGTCTCCATTTTGTTCTGGTAGCTGGTTGTGAGAGCTCAGAGGAAAAGAATGTCATTAATTGTGCAAATTAATGGGAAGTTACATGTTCCTGATGGTGTACCATGTGTTTCTCAGCTGTCATACTGAAATGCAATGAACTTATCTAATCAAAATATAGAGTTGCTATCAAGTTACAATTATGTGACAGCAATCTACTACTTGGAGAGGGCAGGCCTCTTCGTTTTGGCTGTCATGAGGTCTCACTAGTCATATGGCCTCAGAAAATTTGGCCAGACACCTCATTTTAACTCTCAGAAAAGGAAGTTGCTCCAAGTGAGCAGAATAGCTATCCTAATCGGATGAGGGCACTCATGTGAACAAAGAGGATACCTGTACATTGCATTTTGAGAGTGCTGTCAATCCCAACCAAGCTTTACACCAGCCCTGAGGACAGTCCCCGTGCTTGTTTTGTGTAGTTGCAGTAGGGCCACCTCCACTGACAGCATGCTTTCGCTTGGGGTCAGTGACAAAGTCAGTACCTTTCTGGCCGGCTGTAATCTTCTCTCTGCCATACTCATGTTCATCTTTCTTATCTGTCTTGGTCACTGTATTACATGACACCTCCCTGATAAGACTTCAGAATGGTTGCTGTAAGAGCCTCAACATTACCTGTCATGAGGTCAGAAAGGGTGTAGGCAACTGAGGTGAAAGGACACAGTGAAGTTTCAGGGGCTTTTAGTGACATCATGTACAACAAGGTGAACACTATCTGGAGCTTCCCACGTGAACAAGAGGGGATTTTCCTCAGAGGTTGCTGAAATGGCGATCAAAGTTTAACCTTGTTGTTTCCTTGTTCTCATTTCCCAGAACCATCAAGATGACAATGTGTATATCTAGCTCTCTTTACAATTTCCCCTTTTCACTTCACAAACATCTATGTTATCTGAATGTGTGATGATGGAGTATGTGACTGGTACTCCCTGTGCTTAAGGAAACACGTGCAGAGGGGCAGCCTGATGCAGTTTAGTGGGCACAATGGTAGCTTCTGGTGGTGACACAGTTGCTACTAGGCCTGAGTTTTTTCTCATGCTCCTTCTCTTTGGAATGTAATCTAGTTACCCTCTGGGCTTTTAGCACCATGCATGCTACCTTGGAATTGGCTCACAGCTGCCATCAGATTTGAATCCCTTCTTGATTGCTTTCTAATTAAGAGTAGGTCTTAAGTCATCATAGCCCAGAACCCTCAGAGTAGAAGGAATTAAAAAACCCCCTCCACTCCTGGCTGCCAGCCTGAGTCTTTGGAAAAGAGAAGACTCATTGCCATAGATTCCTTGCCAGGAGGTCACATAGCTGTCTGCAAATAACCTGATGAGCCCAGGGCCAACTCTGAGGCACTAGGAAGGGGTTAAAGAATTCATACCTGTCTCTCTCTCAGGTTTGAACATGTGATAATTTTTGCTGCTATTACTAGAGGAAAACTATTCAGTCACTGCCTGAAGCAATGGTAATGGATCAAGAAGCCAAAAGACAGACAGATTACAGAAGCAGTTCAGATGAAAGGAGTTTGACTCAGTACAGTAACAGGAGGGGTGCTGAGCAGTGCAGTGGAGTGTGGCACCTGTGTCTGTACTGTGGAGGAGAGTGCAGAAGCAGGATTGTTAATCTTGTTTTATAATTGGAACTGGTAATCAAGTAGGAAAAAAGCCTAATTAAAATAATGCAGTGAATTGCTTGGCTACCATATGCTGTACAGGTGTGTTTTAACTGATTATCATTCTCTTAAGCAATTTATTGGAAAATTGGATATCAGTTAACAGCCTTATGTAGAAATTACATGAGGACTGCATGTCTGGCTGGGTCTGGGGACAGTTTGAACTCATAATGAGATTAAATTACATTAATTTGGATGCTGACTGGTTACACCATAGTTACTCGTTTGGAGGTTTTTTGCAGGGAGGGAGCTGTAGAATCTTTATTGACATCACTGTTTTTTCCCCTGAAATGGTCATTAGTGCCAATTGTAGTTTTGTCTTGACTTTATTGCTGAGGAAATTTTGGTTTTAGTTAATCCTTACCTTCTTGGAATGAACAACAGTGAATAAACCTTAGTACTTCCCCTGTGAAGACTCCCCAGCATAGCATTCTCCTGGCTTCAGTAGTGTTCTCAGAAAAGCACCACTAAATTCAAATTTCAAAAAGGAAAGCATTGAGAAGAGGGGAAGCCTGAAAAAAAAAGCATCTTCAGACACAAACTACAGTATTTTTTTTTAATTAACACTTTAATTTTAAACAGTTTTAAGTTGAGTTATTTTTCCGTTTAATAGTTTGTAGAGCATTTAGAAGCATTGAGTGTTTGCAAAAGAACCCCTCCAGATTAATATATTTTGAATCTATTAATACAGTCTGTGTAGTCAGATCACTTGAACTGCCCCAGTTCTAAATTCAACTTAGACAAACCTGAAGTGCATCATCCAATAAAATAATGTGTGAAATATCATAGAAACTGTATATAAATTAGCTAAGTTAGGGATTTTTATTTTTGCTGCTTTTATTGAGTCATATTTCATGACTCCATTGCTCTTACATAACAATAAAATTAAACTACAATAATAGAAGAGAATCTCAACTAAATATACACAAAAAATCTTAGCCTGGCTAAATGAAAAATAGAACAATTATGTTATTCTAATTGTTTTTGAGTGGTAATAGTGCTTTATTCATTCTTGTAAATTGAATGTAGACTTGTAACATGTTTCTGCTTCATCTTTACTCAAAAGCAGAAAGATCTTTTCTTATTTCTCATAAAATTCTCAAAAGACCACCACCACCATCCCAGATTTATTTAGGCTGCTTTCTTTTTTCCTCTTTATGTTACCTGACTGTAATCCACTGAAGTTCCAATTAGCTGTTAAAGTTTCAGTCTTGCTCATATTTCTCTGAGTGATTATACCACACATTGTCTGGAGAATGTAGATGAGATGGTTCCTATGTAAAGAAGAAGATTCAGGATAAGAAGTCTTGAGTCCTAATCTCTTCTTTCAGTGGTTGAAGCCATCAGATGAATTTCATGTTGCTCTGATCAAAGCTTGAACATACTAGCTGTGAGTAAAACTTCTCCTTCAATTGAATGCCATAACGTTCTTTATAATTTCATGAAGAGTTCAGTGTTACCTCCTTCCATTTTTGTCTGTAATTTCCTCACAGTAATTTAGCCCTATTATTTAGTACTGAGAAGCTCAAAGAATATGTAAACAGAGATCTCTGTAACTGTTTTTAGGAAGAAGGTCTCCTTTTTTAATTAAGCAAAAAATACCATGGTTTAATTCAGTAATTGCACAACAATTTTAAAATGTTCACCCATGGCTTAATGCAATTGATGCTGCCTTCTGTGCCTTTGTTCCTTTGTTCTAACTTAATAGTTAATGGAAAACCCTAATGAACAGGTGAGAGCTGCTCTGCATTTTTACAGATAAGATCTTGTGGTAATTGTGTTAGAACTGAGCAGTGGTAAACTGGAAATTCCTTTGAGACATATATGGCAAAAAAAAAAAAAAAAAAGCCAGTGCTTTCAATCATAATTACACGTGGCTCAAGGTAGGAAGTGGCTCAATAACTTCATTGTGTAGCTGAGTGGCTTTTAATGTAAATATATTTTGTTTGCAGCTAAACATCCCAATGTCCATGAAGACTATACATAAATCAGCATCAAATGAGCTCACTTCCTTAGGGAATCTTCCACAAGATGCAGAGTGAGAGCTCTGAGAGATGCTGGCCTGCATCCACTCCCCTTTTTCACTCTGCTGGATAGAGTCAGCAGTTCCTCTGGCATTGCCCAAAGAGTTCATAAAGTTATTGGTAGACCTGGTTCCTGCTATTCCTTCTCCTGCTCTGCCTTTACAACTGATGTGAATTAGAATCTTTCTGTGTAGACTTCCAAAGTTTCTAACTTTGGAAAAGGTCCCTGTGGTAGGCAGCTTTCTTTCCTTCTCTCCCTTTTCTTCACTAAGACAAGTCCCTGGGAGGTACTCCAGACTGAAAATTCTACAGCCTGTTCTGTTTTAAATTTTAATATAAATAAAAAGCACATGAAGAAACCTGCCATGACTCATTTCATTCTCCCCAGATCTTTCAAGAGAATTTTTTCTGGACTTGAAAGTGAAATTAAATAATCTGTTTTTGCTTGCTTTTTAAAGTAGTTATGGATTACTTAACTTTCAAATTAATTCATACACTGTCAGGTTGTGGAAAAGAGAATCTGTTGTGATTTTTAAAAGGTAGGCTAAGTAGAGTGTCACAATGGGCCTGTATTTAGGCTTGATCCCTGTATTGCATGTCCATACATGGAAAGATAATTATAAATTCCTTTCAGTTTTGCATAGATGATTAAGAAATCATCTGCATTGGAGATAACTTTTCAGAAATCAGATTTTTCCAGTTTTAGATGCCTCATTGTAAAGGGGTCTCTTCTGTTGTCTTAAATTGCATTAAGTTTGTGAAAAATACTGATAAAAACAAAGGTACAAAATTATCACTGATTATCCTGCATGCAGAACATTTCTCTAGCAGTTCATGTAAAAAACAGCATGCTTGCCATGACATGCTGCCCAGCACTGTGGGTAGGCAGAGTTTTTGTGGTTATACACTCTACCATAACATGCTATCAAACACATTATGCTCTACATGACCTGAAGAGTCTTTCCTTTGATTTTTATTTCACTTTTTAATTTTTTTTCTGAAGTTTTTCAGAAAACATAGCCATCCCCATAGATTTACATAATTTAGCTGTAAAACTCAGCAGTTTCTCACTGAGAAGAATGGCATTAGGCAAATGAGGATTGCTTTTTACTTGCTTAGAGCACAAAAGCAATATCAGAATTTTCTTCTGAGAATACATTTTAGATTAACAACAACAGGAGAGCATTTCTAGAGTTGTTCAGGCTGGCTCTACCCACTTGATTTTGCCCAGTTTTCTTGCAGATCAGTTCTGCAAGCAAACATCCTCTGCCTAATCTGAGACAGAAAGTTAGAAAGGTTATGTTTCTCCAGTTAATGTCTGCACTTGGCTTTAATGTCTGAGCAGAGAGAGGCAGACTAATCAATAGCCTCTCTTTTTCAGTTGATGTTCACCTCTGTAGAACTTTGTCTGCTTTTTTTCCCTTCTGTAGACAGATTTCTTTCATGGTAAGCTGGCATCAGTTCGGCTTGACTGATGTTTCCTTTTAGTGTGCCAAATTACCAGATATAAGTGAAACTCAAGCCCCTACAGTTAGAACCTAGACTTTGTAAACAGTGTATGAGACACAGAGATATATATAGTATATGCATATATAAGATACAGACTTCATGTTGTCTTGTTATTTCTATCTACGTTGAACCTAGAAAACACAGCTGAATTTCAGAGATAAAAAGAAGATCTGTCTAAAACTTGAAAAATGTCAACAAGAAAATCTGAGAGTTGAAAATGAATTGCTAGTTAATTATAAGAGCACTTCTTTCTAAACTAACATATTTTCTTGGAGGCTGTTTAATAATGTACTAAACACATGTTGTTTGACCCAGACTATCATACTGTATGTGCCTAGACATTTGCTGTTTGCATGACTCACGCAAATTTTGAGTGCTGTCAGTTTAAATTCATTTCTATGTATTCAGTCACCTACACATATCCAGTGCTTACAGTTTGGTTCTTTTCCTGTAATCTGTCAATACACCCACCATTTGAGCTGCATACACCCAGTTTGAAATGAACAAAACCTGGGTGGACGACGTCTAAAATACCAGTCTGCTGAGGTTCACTTTGCATTTCAGAAGGAGGGTCCCCAGGTGACTCTGTTGGACTTTCCACATCCTGCTCTTGATGAAATAACTGAAGGGACAAATTTTATTTTCAGTATGCATGCAGCTCCCAGTGAGGGGAATGGAATTGTTTGTATACATAAAAGATCAGATTTGGTGCTCTTCTATACAAAACAATAAAAGCTATCAAGAAATGGTTATAACCAAATAACACAGAGTTAAACATCAAGGTACAAAGGTTTCATCGTGCTGAAGTCAGTGGTACCTTTCCAGGAAGCTTTAGAAATGATCAGGTTTATTCTGTTAAATTAACCTCCCCTGAGAGCCTCGTGTTAGTTATTGATTAGTGGCAGGGCAGAGTGCCTGCCGTCAGTGGAAGCTGTCTGATGGAAATAATGCAAATGCAGGAATTGACATATATTCTTTTCCAAATAATTGCTTTGTGTTTCAAAGTAAGACCTACAAAACTTAAGAAATGCAAAACTTTACGGTGTGAGAAAGAGATAATTCTCTACAAATGGCAAAAAGAGAATTGGTGTTGATACTTTTCAACAATGTTGTTTCAGAAGTGGCTGGAGCATTCTTGTGGTCAAAAATTTCCTGTAAGATTTTGTATGAAGTGCATCTCATGTACATTGCACTTTGAAGTATCTGTTCTGCTATTTAGGATGCTGTTATGTAGGTGGTGCATGAAAGTGCTCTTGCTAATAGTGTTGCCCGGAAGACAGTTTTCTGCTATCAATCTGTCTTCACTAATGAGAGTATCTTTAATTACAGAAGAAGCACTTGGCTTCATTAGCAGCTCCAGCCTGCAAGGGATCAGCATAGCACTGACATCATTGCTGTCTCTCCTTATTGGCTTTATTTTGGGAGCCATATACTGGAAGGTAAGAGATACTACATATAATTTTTTTACATAGTGATGCTTCATTTTTTAGCTGTGGGGAGATGGGAATAAGAGAACCATTCTGTATTTGAAAGCAAGAGATACCTCTTTTGATCTCCACTTAACTGTGACTTGCAGATGTAAATCTGTGTGTCAAATTCTTGAATTCTACCATCAAAGTGCAAATCCTGTTTTATCAGCATGATCGTTCTCTAACTGGAAACAAAAATTATGTGACTCACCCAATTTTCCATTTCTCCTGTTGCATATTGAGAAAGGATTTTTTTTTTTTGCTTTTGGCCCCTATGCCCCCACCTACAATACAAAAATTTCAATAGTAAAATTTATATCAGTAGTAGATGTATGTTAGAGGACAAGGTTTGGCCTACATTTTGATGACTTTGTTAACATTGGAGGCAAATTGAAACATACAATTTTTTGGTTACTAAAGAAAGTTTTACAATATTTATACTTTTAGAATATTTATGGCTTCAGAATATTTATATTTAATGCATTTTCTTCCTAGAAAATACATCCCAAATCCAGACCAGAAAGTGATGAAACTACACAGTGTCATGACTATCAAGAGGAAAATGAGATAAGGTATATTGTTTCACTTAAAATTTGTATTTACAGATGTAATTTTATCTCTGAGAACTACTTTCTGTTTAGTTGTGTGACAAACACAAAAAAACCCCAAACACAAGGTCTCGATGCAGAGGTAAAATATGTGCTTAGAGTGTGCAATTTAAAGGACTTTCTGGTTTAAACATAGAAATTGATAGGGAAGATAGTTCTGCATACAACATTTTATTATGGGGACATTATTTTGTCTGTCTTTATTCCCACTGTGAGAAAGGATTGATGAGGTCTATATGAAAACCAACAAAATAAAGTAAATGTTGTTATTTATCTGATTTTTAAAGAGAAAAAGTTCTCAGAAAATCAAAAATACCTTAGAAATAACAATTCAAAGCTTTGAAGTTCCTTGGACATGACTTGGGCAAGAAATTATGTGAAATCCAAGAAAGGACTTAGGGACATTTTAAGTAAGAATAGTCCATGCTAAAGCATTTTGAGAGTATTGTTTAACTTCATATTTAATGATGTTTGGTCAGATTTGAACTATGATTTAGGGAAAGATCTGATGCAGGTGGCAGAAGGACTTGTCCTGTAGTGTTCTCACACTGTGTGAAATGCCTGGTGCTGCCCATTGGTGAAGGGACAAATAGGCAAGGTTCTGATCTAGCAGTTTGGTCACAGGAGCTGAAATGTTCCGTGTTTAGGCTTGCTAAAGTAATAAATTCTTAAAACAAATTTTCTTCATATACAGTATATAGAATGGAAGGCTGTGTATTCATTTCACCAAGTCTATTAGTTCCTGCAAAGAAGTCATTCTGCGCATCATCCCTCATAGGTGTTAAAACCTGTGAAATGGAACATACTTTTAACTTCACAGAAAATACAAAACATTTTTTATATGAAGAAAAGATGACACAGTTAAATGCAGCAGAGGGCCCTTGCAGGAACTTGAACCAGACTGCATTCTCTATCAGATGTCTTCATATATATATATGGCATGTGTTTTGGCATACATGGCATAGATGACTATTGCAAATTTCTCCTTCCTGAGAAATTAGGAATATTCATCTATAAGTAGGAAGAACTAATATCAAATAAAAATTATAATTCTTTGGGGTCCCTTCTTTAATTCTTTAAATTTTAACTAACTTATAAACCCTTCTATTCTATTTCCTTTGAAGGCTATTACTGTAGCAATAAAGTACCTCTTTTTTTTTTTTTTTTTTTTTTTTTTAGTATGTTGCAGCAAAAAGAAAAGGAACATCTACAAGCGTAGCTGTTGCTTTTTCTCTCCCTACACTGTTACTGTTTCATGTACTGGTAAGTTGGTTATGGTGAGAGTTTTACCATAGACTTAAATACTTTCAGCTGCTTCAATATAAAGTGATTCAGAGCCCATTTTCAGGAAGAAAAGCTATCAGTAGGTTTCATTTATCATTTAGTAGGTGTGTAAGATCTTTAGCAGCTAATTTAATTAATCCTGTATCATTAATGTAGACTTTTGATTTTGATTTTTAACTTGAATGCTTCAAAATGAAATTTACAAGAATTCCAGAATAAAGGACAGCTACTGCTTCTCCTTTTTGGTTTTAGAGCTGATACAGAGAAGCCTTCAGCTGTTACAATACAGCTGTTTCAAAGCAAAAAAAAACACAATCTGGGAAAATTAGTGGGTGAGTGTAGAACAGGCCAAGTAGAGCTGAGCTTTTATATAATTGTAGCTTAGTCAGCACATTTCTGTAGTCTCTGTAGCCTTATCAGATCCATCAGTCTTGCTTTTGTATGTAAGAGTGAGCAGCAAAGGTGAATGAGGTTTCTCAGTCCCAGCTGTCCTTTGCAGAGCAGCACTTCTCTCACAAGAGGCTTCTTACCACTGAAATTGTGCTGTATTTAACCCATGGCATCTGTGTAAGATGTCTGGAAAATTCAGACAGCACTGAACTCTTCATTTTTTATCATGAGTGGAAAGAGCAGCGTAAGACTGTAACAGACAATCTCAGTTTTGCAGTTCATCCTGTAACAGTTACTCTCAGGTGTTCGATATGATTGAGTTAGCTACAACTTGAGAGGTTTTTAATTCTCCTTAACCACTTTGTTCTACCATATGCTAATTGAGAAGCAAAGTTATCACTGCATTGGACAAGTTGTTCCATTTTTCCAAAGATGTAAACTCAGTTTGGTTTGTCCAGATGACTTCAAAGGGAAGTTTGCTGCCAGAGATTGCCAATACCAAAATGCCTAAACAGTTCTGTAAAACATGAGAGTGGTTCCATTACCTTAGATGACATCAATGAGCTTTTGCAGGCAAGTGTATTCTTGCATCAGGAAAGTGCATCTTACAACATTTCTCCTTCTGAGTAAAGAAATCCCTATGCAAGTGTCATTACATTTATTTTCAAAATTATAAGAAAAAAATGTCTATGTTGTATGTTTTTGAAAAGATCTACTGTTTAGTAACACAGAAAGGAAAACTAATCAGCAAAATCAGAATTTCTGTTTTTCTCTTCAGGCAGGTAACAGTTCCATGTTTGCTTCATAAATGAAGCAGCTTTAAGCACATCCATATTCCTTCTGGAGTGACAGACTGAGTCTGCATCTGTTGTTGCTGCCCATGACTCCATAGACATGATACAGAAATGAGGACAATTTGTGTTTGTTACTGTGAAACCAACACTGAACTGAACAATGACAAGAGGAGTGTGCACTTAGCAGGACTGTATCTTATGTGAATATCTACCTTGTGTGACATTTGAGGTTTTTTAATTGCATTAATACTTTCAGCTGACTCTGGCAAAAAAGTATGTCCTGAACAAAAAAAGCATCTTTCAAATGCCTCCAACAGTGTGTAATCATTGCAAGTCATAAATACCTTTGCATCCTTAATTTAAATTCTGTGTCCTCTACCTTAAATTGATGTCTTCAGATGAAGGTCTCTGAACTGAGAGAAAACGCAGAAATGGATACAGATAACATACTCTTCAATATTGTATATAAAACTTGAAAGCAAAGTCATGCCCTGAGCTCGTGTTCTAGACTTAGACTTATAAGGAGCTGTGTTTATGCCTGTCAAAGGCTGTGTGCACAGCAACACGTGGTCTCTATCGGGTGCCAGGTGGCTGGTTGCCCACCCCAGAAAGCCTCAAGAATTCATCAGCGTTGGTGGTCTCTGTTCAGGAGAGCCAGATACTGGATGAAGACAAAGTAAACAGGAGGTGAATGTACCTCGTGGAGCTTCGAAGAATTAAATGTAACT
This sequence comes from Vidua chalybeata, assembly GCF_026979565.1. Classification (NCBI taxonomy): domain Eukaryota; kingdom Metazoa; phylum Chordata; class Aves; order Passeriformes; family Viduidae; genus Vidua; species Vidua chalybeata. Next base: position 11,877,229 of record NC_071534.1, on the reverse strand, counting down.
GCTGGGTATGTGAACACTGGTGAAATTTCCAGTCATGCTAAGGCAAAATAAAAGAGTCTGAATTGCATTCAAACATCACAATAAAGACAAACCCATGAAATGCATTTTAAATTCTGAAGATGCATGCCATTTATACCTTGTCTGTAAATGTATAGCATAGAAAATCTGAAAGGTCCTGAAAGTGTATTTAGCTTTTACTTACATCAGCTGTAATTAATGTTTGCATTGTGTTTTAAGTGATTAATAAGCTTTAATATCCTGGCATTCTCCACTCTTGAAAGTTAATTCTTTTGAAACAAAAGAGAAAGGCTTTGTTTCTCACTTGTTTCTGCATCTATTACTGTTACAGTATCCATAGAATATGAACACGACTGATGTACAGATGTGCATTTTCAAGTAAATCCTAAAAATACCACGATAAAAGTTACAAATGTAGTTGTGCATCTTTTCATCTTGTCTCTTCCCAAATAATGAGTATGAATTATTTGCCTGTATCAGGGGCTGTAGTTCAGAAGGGTAAATGGTAAAGGCTCTCATGAGGTGACAAACTGTCATCTATCGTGATATTGACCAGGTCAGCAAGACTTTTAGTTTAAATAACTTGAAAACTTAAAAAAAAAAAAAAAAAAAAAAAAAAAAAACCACCAACCCTTTTGAAGTTTTGCATAAAGTTGGAGTTCTCCTTAAAATGTATAGTTACTAAATTTTTTAAGAGTCCTTGTGGAAGTTTTAATCTTCTGCTCAATTTTCTGAGAACCATGCATAAAAAGAATATGTCATACATATAATATATATGTGTGTATGTGGTGCGTGCGCGCGTGAGTGTGTGTGTGTGTGTGTGTGTATTGGTAAAACTGTCTTTGAGACTTGTGAAAAGAAAAAAAATCTCAGAACCTTACCATAATTGATGATGTGGCATGTAGCTGCACTGCGTGGAATTTTGACCCTACTGCAATAAGGTTGAAATGTCTCATGAATTCACTGATGGAAGGATTTGATCATGCGGAATTTTTATTTATACTCAGGCCCTTTTTGCACTTTCTGTTTGTCAAAAAAGGGTCTTGAAATCCTACTCAGCTGGTATAAATTAGCATAATTCCATTAAGGATAATAGAACTTGGAGGTTTGCATCACCTGAGGAACTTCTCTTAGACTAGATCAGAAACAGCTTAGTGTCAGAATTAGGCCTTCATGTTTATTCTGAAGATGTTGGAGCACTCACCAGTTAATAACCAGGGTTGCTCATCACTTCTAAAAATCAAGTGCATTCCTCAAACAATGGAATTACCCATATAAAGCTGAGTCTCCTTTGACTCTATGTAGTTCTTTACTCACAAGGCCCTCAGACTTTGAGTTTCAAATGTTTTTAAGAGGTGCCCTAAAAGAAATGTCAGCATGACCTAAGTGATGGAAATTTGCACCTTATTGGTAATGCAGAGAATAACTGTGTATTGGTTTTGACTGAATGGAAAAGTATCCACACTAAATGGAAGCAATTATCCTTACACATTGTACCAAAATCTTGAATACTTTATACAATGTACTGTTGAGGCTAGCTTATGCATTTGAGGGTTTGGGTTTTTTCCTTAGCTTCAGTAAAACATAAATCTTATATTTATTAATGTTCTTCGTTGATAAAAAATGTTCATTTTTCTAAATGCATTCTTTCCAGAAAATCAAATACTCAATAACATTTAATTTGGGTCACATTGGTGTGCCCCAAATTATACTTTGATATTCCAAAGCATGATATTTTAGGCTTATTAATCTTTAATACTATAGAAAATATCAGTTATGAATTGTAACATAAATAAAAATTGACTATGACAAAATGTTCACTTTCCAGGAGCAACATCTTAAAGTAAGTCACTTCCAAATAATGTCAGACATTTTAATCTCTTCCGTGGAGCAAGGTAAATTTAAATTATTTGAGAACAGAAAGAAAGCTCATGTATACTTTTGACCTTCACATCACAAACATTGTTCTTTGAATGTGCACAAAAGTCATGTGACCTGGAACAGCAGAACTGCTGTTGGACCACATGGTTTTCCCATTCTTTGCCCTCACTTTGATCTGAACACAAGAGAGATCTGATTGGGTGTTTTCAATCCTTTTGCGAACCATAAGGAGACTTCTGGACAACTCGAGGATGCACTAGGTGGCAGGGCACTTTGAAGTGGCATCGTGAATTTACTGGAAACTTTCTGTGCCCACTGAGGAGATCTTTACTTTGGACACAGTGAGATTCTGAAAGACTACTGACTTGTGGAACATCTTAGAAATCAATGGAAATTGATTCAGTTGGAGATAGGGTGGCAGAAATAAACCTTTAATTGCTTCTTAACTTCTAAAGAAGTTTAACTTCTAAATAGTGATCAGTTTTTCAGTCTTCTTTTTGGGTCGACAGAGCCTATGCATTAACAGAGTTGGAAAAGCAACACACTCCCTCTTAGAATAAAACTGGGGAAAAAAGGGATGTTTTATTTTTCTGCATAAAAGTCAACCAAATTTGGCTTTTGTGTATCTGTGGTTTGGTGAGAAATGTAACATTTTTAGGTTTCCTTTGAAATAGTTGAACTTTGCATGCAATTACTACTGGCCTTGTGAGAATAAAAAAGGAGATAGTCTTATACTGAGTAACTGTTCTACTTTAGATGTGTGTTTACTTGAATGAATTAATGGTACTTATTTCATCATGAGGTCATTTTATAAGCATACAAAATGTGCTTTACTATGGAGTATGTGTACAACCTGCACATGTTTTAGATTCTCAACTGCAGCAGCTCTGTTTTCTCTGTTGCTCTACGTAATATGCTGAAACTGTTCAGTACACAAAACAGAATTATTAATTTGAAAATTTAACAGTACATATAAAATACTGATATTTTGAGTTTGATTTATGTTTAAGAATTATCCAACATTTTTAAATTCATGAATCTGATTCAACTGTCTTAAATGCAGATTTACAGTAATGGTGGCATGTTGCTATTTTGTTATCAAATTAATGGAACGTGGAAACTTCAGACTCTTTAGAGGTAGAGACACAGATGTTTGCTGGTTGCATTATGGGCAAATTCATTTATTTCAATGTAAATGTCAGCACAGTTTTGCATAGTTACATTCTGACTGAAGGTAATCAACAAAATTTATAAAATGTGATGTGTATGTACATATGTGTCCTCTTAAAGATAGATGTTTTCCCAGATCCCTTTTTATACCAGTTCAGATTTGGAATTTACATTATATACATATGCTTTATTGTTCTAAATAAAGATATTATGCACTGTCAAATAATTAATACATTGCATTGTGTCAGTCAGTCCCAGTTAGGACATTTTTAAGTCCTGTCATCATCTGAAAAGAATTCTCTGTCAGAACATATGCCACTTGATGCAAACTCCTTCACTTGACGCAGACATTTCATGATGATGCACTTCTTCTGCAGGGAGTAGTATTTACCAGGATCTTTCAGTAGAAACCAGAGCTTATCCTGGTAAGAACGGCATCCTTCCTTTAAGTTTTCAGCAGTTTAATGTGGCTTTTTTGTAAGAAGTCTGGGATGGGATGAGTTTGGCAAGAAAAAAACTGAGCTTCTCAGGGAGCTCTGGCACCTCTCCAATCCTGAGAGAGAATGAAAAGATGCCAGCTAAAGACGAAGCAGCCAAACCTGCTGAGACTTTCAGCCTGCCTCAGAGAGCAATAATGAGCCTCAGAAAACAAAGGGGACGTTGCAGTAGGCAGATACAGAGGGATTTGTAAATAAGAATAAAGTAGAGACAGGACTGATGAAGAAGAGTAGAGCAGGGTTAATGGACTGGGACACAGAGGAACAGAATTTGGAGATGCCAGAATTTGGGGTATAGATATGAATGAAAGCTGTGGCTGCTGATCTGGACACAGCCAGAAGTGCAGAGTTGATGGCTTGAAGAAGGCCATGAAACCACTCACTGATGTTGTAGCAGGTGTCATGCCCTGAGGAGCAGCACTGGTGGCTCAGGTGGGTCAGCAGTAGGATGGCACTTGATTCAGCTAAGGCTCCATGAGCACCATGGAGCTCCATGAGCATCATGTAGCTGCAGAGTTGGAAACAAGTCTACTTCATGAGCAAGCTGTATTAATGCAACAAAATCTCCAATTTGACCTGGAATTTCAGGAAGGCAGCAGTAACAATAGGGTACCTAGAAATGAGTTGTGAAGACTCTCAGCTAACAAAACAACCCTTGCTGAAGTCAAAAGCTGGTAACTCATAATCTGGTTCAATGTCCAGATGGAGATTGGGGGTGAGGGGTGTCCTTCAAAGGTCTGTATTGAGAAGGGTAGTGTTTAATACCTTTGTCAATGCCACAGCCAGTGGGATCAAGTGCTCCCTCACCATGTTTACAGACAACACCAAGCTGAGTGGTCCCAAATGTACCTCAAGCTGCATAAATGGCAAGCATGGCCAGCAGGCTGAGGGAAGTGACTCTAGCCCTCTGCTCTGCTCCATTCTGGTGACACGCCTCCTGAAGTATTGCATCCAGCTCTGGGGCCCCAGCACACAAGAGGCATGGACCTTTTGGAAAGAGTCCAGAAGAGGGACAAAAAATGGTTAGGGGGATGAAATATGTTCCTGTGAAGAAAGGGTGAGAGAACTGGGGCTAATTAGCTTGGAGAAGAGAAGGCTCTGGAGAGACCTTATGGTAGCCTTCTAGTACTTAGAGAGGGCTTACAAGAAAGATGGTGACTTTTTAGTAGGAATTGTTGCAATAGGACAAAGGGCAATGGTTTTAAACCAAAAGAGGACAGATTCAGACTAGAAATAAAGAACAAATTTTCTACAGTAAGAAAGGTGAAATACTGGAACAGGTTGTCCAGAGAGGTTCCCTGGAAACATTGAAGGTCAGGTTGAATAGAGCTCAGAGCAAACTGATCTAGTTGAAGGTATCCCTGCTCATTTCAGGGGGGCTGTTCTAGATTTTCTTTAAAGGACTTGTCCAAGCCAAACTAATGTATGATTCTATGAATTGTACCGTATGCGGATGGAGTAAAGGGCAAGAGGGAAGGTCTGTAAAAATGTGCAGCTCTTCAGCTAAAATGACATGACCATAATATTTTTGGTAGTCTATTTTACAATGTTTGGTGCCTTACATAATGCTGACTAACTGCACACTACCATCACTGCTTAATCTGAACCCTGCAGATTTAAATGTGCTAAAGGATTGAGAGAAATATTTACCTTCAGTTTTCCAATTCTAGTTTCTCCAAAACAATGAATATAAATATGTCGTTCAGTAGATGGAAACAAAGGGTATCTTTGTCCAAATCATGGACAGCATTAATAATGACATTTTCCTACTTCTGTCATGCAGAAAAACAATGCTTATTATAATAAACAACTGTTTCTTTATAGCAATATGCTTTAACAGCTTAACACTTCCATGAAATGACTGTATTTTAGATGAGCTGGATATATGCCCACTCCACATACACTCCATGCTACACTCCAGTGTAAGTTTATTCCATGTTAACAAATGTGTGTTACTAAATATATTTTTGCCCAAAGCTTCTGAATGATAATAAATAATATGTTTTCGCCTTAACAGGATGGGTTGTTTCAGGATTTTGCACTACATTAACAGCTTATAGAACCACTTCCTTACTACTCTTCATGTACCTGTTTATGACAATTTTTCTCCCAAAGTTCAAATGTTTCTAAAATGGATTAAGTTTCCCAATAGCTACAAAGAAGCATGTGCTAACATAATCAACTTTTATGTCATTACATACTTAAAAGGAATTATTATGTGATGGTGCATAGCGGAAAATATGGTTAAATTAAAGCAGACTGCCAAAATTGCAGAGTGAGGAAGAGAAGTTTAGCCTTCTTTTTCCCATGCTATATTCCAAGGTAAGTTATTTCATGTAACAGGAAAAATTCCAAATGCAATTTGGAAGTCAGTCAGTCAAGTTCCTCTGACTTGTGGCCCCTTCTGCAAAATTCCACCATAAGCAAGCAGGAACTAAAAGTACAGATAAGACTTTTTCCAGATAAACATGAGCCTTAGGCTTCTGGCCAGTCACAAAATGCGGGAACAATTTTCATTCTTTTTTAGCAAGATATTTTCTTGAGCTCATGGAAGAATATTCAGCTGAGATCACAAAAGCCTCTTTGTTTGTCACCAGTTCTGCTCCGCAGGATAATAGCATGATAGCAAAATTGGCCCAATTAGAGTAAAGAAGCTGCAGAGCAGAATGTATAGCTTTTGTCATTTTAAGTGACTACCACAAGTGACAAAATGTCATCTTAGAAATTTCCCCTTGTCATCTCTTACATTGTGAATGATGATTATTAGGAACCCCCAGGTTATTTAATCTGTCATGTTCTTAAAGTCAAATATTTTAGACCTTCCTTTTTCTCAGCAGTGCTGTCATCATTAACAAAACACAGAACAGCCTTCACCTTTAGAAATGACAAAAATGGGGATGTGTCTCAAAACCAATTAATAGCATCACTGAAGGCAGAGGCATAGCATCTAAATCTTTTAAATATCATCCCCAAGAATAAAGCAATGAGTGCTACATAGCAAAGTTTAAGTGGGCATGCTAATGTACCTGTAATGTAGTGTGCATGTGTGTGGGATGAGGAGTGCTGGTGGGGGTGAAGGAGGAGGTGGTGCTTCAATGTAGCAATTTTTTTTAGCAAATCAGGCAACTGCCATGAACTTCAATCATATACCCTGAAGGAATGGCTGCATATCACAGAATCTCTTCACAAATCCAACCCTTGGTGAGAATGAGCATCAGGATTGCCAAGTTCCATGCACTGATCAAAAGGTTCGCTGGGCATCCCACGCTGTGCTGTGCTCCCCAGCCTTTGGCAGCTCAGCACCATCGCCCTTCCTGCTCCATGACTGTCTGTGCCAGAACCACACACACCTACCATGTTCCCTGGGGGTTCAGGTAATGAATCCATCTATATTTCCATATAGGCCACCAACGTTATTTCATTGAGAGCCAAAAATCTGGCTCAGGGTTGCATAACTGGTCTTTTGTATTTCAACCTGGACTGTGACTGGAAACTTGGCAACGCCCCAGGTTTTCTCTCTTGCATATACACACCTTTGTGTCCTGTTATTATCCAGTCCCTCCTGCAGCCTCCACCCAAACTCTCAGTGCTCTCCTGTTGAGTCATACTCTGCAATTAAAGCATCATGTATCCTGGTTGCAGTTAGCAGCCCTACCATTAGCAGTTTTTATGTAGACACTAAACAATTGGGTTAGTATTTAGGAAGAAAACACTTCAAAATGTTTAGCAAAAGATTAGACTTCTGGGGTCAGCTATAACTAGGGTACTGCTAGTCTGACTGCAAAATGCACTGCACAGCAGTATGCGTGCCAGCTGCGAGCACGAAAATTCCCACAGTTTTCCTCAGAGGAACAAACAGTTTATGCTGAATAAATATGTCAACCCTGTTTTCCTCTAAAAATATTTGCCCATCAGATTTTAAGATAGCAAGAGCTAGTCAGTTTAATCAGATGCTTCTTCGTGCAGTCCTCTCTCATAGGGTTCCTGCTGATAAAACTTCCTGAACAGACTGACTGAAGTCTGACCTTTCCTTCTGGTGACCCTCGTGTTGATGTTACTCAGACTGACTATAGCCTGCAGCCATTTTGCCAGGTTTCATCTTGCTGCATCCCCACCACCTCCTGTGGCCCTTGCCTATCCAACCACAGGTCAACTCAAGCTATATGCTCTTCCCACCCAAAGCTGTGTGTCCATTATCAAACTTTGCTGTGTTGATCAAGGCTGAGGAGCAGCACATGTTTTCAGACAAAAGACGTGCAATGCACCCATTCCAACACCTTCTGTACCTCCTTATGGCCATCTAGGCCAGGCTTGCATGTTCTGACCAGTCATGCACAAAGTCAGACACAAATTCATGCCAGTCAGATACAAAGGCATATGTCCTTGGAGGCAAACACTGTCCACTGCTTCTTCATGCCACAAGAGCAGGGCTGCTCCACAGGCTGTGGGAAGCCATGCAGTGCCAGTCCTTGGCTTCCATCTACCCTGGTTTCAGGAGTACTGCACTATATTTTGCGCAGCAACCCAGATTCAAAGGGAGGGAGAAGCATGGCCATGTACCCAGCTTGGTGAGAAGGGTATTGAGAAGCCCTTTATTTCATTTTCCCTCTTTCACAGACAAATGCTTTAAGAATTTAGCTATTGAGTAATAGGATTAAGATATTCTCCTTGTGTGCAATGATGGGGCTGGAGTGGGATGGAGAGCAGGTCACTCATGCCCAATATTAAAATGAAAGCAGCAAAATAAAAGCACAATTTCTAAAGAAATTGTAAAGATAAGCAACAATGCAGGAAGTCAGTATGACTGAATACAGTCCAAGATTATTGTCAAATTCCCTGATGGTTTTGTAAATGTCATATTTAAATATCATGTCAGTTGCTTAAAAATAAACTGGAAACTTTGACTTTTCTACATTAGGAAAATGAAATATCTCTGAGTAACTGTACATCAGCAGAAAAATTAAGTAGCGCTTACAAAAATGGTAATGTTTTAAATTCCTCTATCTAGCTCTGTAAATAGTGACAGAAAGCAACCCAAAAGCTTAAAAAAACCCCATCCAATAAACAAGTCATATACAGCAGCTATGCACTCAAGAGATCAAGTTTTGGAGTTGTCAATGTCATTTATTTTTTAGACAAAATTACTTCCAGGTTCTGGAAATCTTTGACTTCTTTGGAGGGCAGAATAAGCATAATCAAAGAGGAGATCATAGCAAATTATTAATTTATAGTTACTAGTTAGTTATGTAAAACACTTGCATATAAACCATGGAATTTCACACAGGGATTCCTGAATTCAATCTGCCAATTTATAATGGACATTTTACATTACAAATAACAATTTAATCTGAATTGAAAGTGATAAGAGAGCAATTTTACTATGCGGAAAAATATTAAGTATCATTATATTAAAAAAATATCATTTCCACTTCAAACTTTTCTGTGTGGTTCTATAAAGTGATAACAGTGCTCTGGTAAGGGCAAAGTTCAACTGCAGGACACAGAGGCAAGCATCATTTGATTCTGGCAACTAAATAAAGCATTTGGAATATCAGATCATGCCATCTACTTGATAAGATGTTACTTTTTGTGGAAATGTAAAAATCTGTTTGAGGAGGAAGCAGCAAAAGAACACAAGTGTTTTTTCTTTGAAGACTGCAAGATATCTTTTCTGTTAACAACCAGTTTTATGACTTTAAATACTTCTCTGCTCTATCAGTAATGTCAGCTAATGTGGCCTTAACAGCCATCAAACACATTTCTGAACTCCACTGCAACAGTTTCTTTATGGATTGTTTCCAGTCTCATTACAAGATTCTTTCTGTTTCAACACGTTTTGGATCTAAGTACTTTGGAAATCAACCACAGTTATGGTTCTAGTGAAAACTTATTTGCAGAGAAGTCTCTAGTTGTATGTTACAGTTTCCCACCATTTATCACACCTCCTCTGCCTGAGGTTACTGCTCTCAGAGCAAATCTGGCAGAACATCTCAGGTAAGGCTTTCTCAGTGTTTCAATATCAAATCAACCAGGAAAACTTGAAACACTTTAAAAACTGCTGCTATTGAATGAATGAAGCTGAGGTGGGTGATAGAGCACTACAAGGGTGAGGAGTTCTCTCATCATACATTCTGCCAGTTCTGGAGGGAGAGGCAACATCTAGCAAAGGACTGATAATGGACACTTGAAAACGTGAAGAAATCACAGCACAGCCAATATCAATTGTCTGCAGTCTGCTACTAAAAATAAACACACAAACATGCTGACGGAGTTGGCTGTCAAATCAGCCATCCTGAGAACAGTGTTGCAACAAAAAACTGATACTTGGTCATACTACAAGATCTTAAGAAACATCAAAAAGGACGAGCTCCAGTTTTGAAATAATTCCCTAGAAACTAGATATACAACTATCAAGAAAATTAAAATCTCCCTTTTTGCCTAGTTTCCTGTTATTTGAAGCACACTTTTGCTGGACAGTGAAGCACACTTTCCAGACAGTTTCTTAATGGCAGCCAGGACTTCAGAGCACCAGTGGGGCAAAAATAACCAAACCTATTGGGTTTTTCAGCTGGAAAGAGATATGGACTAGAAATGATTTTTTAAGTGCTTTTTCTAAAACATTTTATCTCTGGGTTCAAGAAAAGCTTTTGAGTCACTTGGGTCGTTTGCTGCAAGCACTGATGTGCAGATTTTGCTACCTTCAGTAACCTTGAGGACAAAGACTCAGTTCTTGCCCTAGAAAATAACACCAGTTACATTTTATCCATCTACTGGGAATATTTACTTTGCCATGTCCAAAATTGATTACTGCCTACAAAAATGTTACATTTAGAATTCAGCCAAACATAGTATCTGCATTGCTTATTCCATGGACTGACATACTTTTTACATTTTTTCCCTTCTACACAATAGTTTGAAATCTTTTTCTTTTAAATCTAACCCACTTTGGTTGTGTGTGTCTTCAAATCTTGTTTGACCTTGTCTGCCTACCTCTAGGAATGAAAAACTAGAACATTTCATCAAATGAAAATGTTAAAAAAATATTAAAGCATTTTCAGTTAAAAAAATCATCCAATTTTAGAAAGACATTTAATATTATGTGGATCTAACTCAGGTTTGGCATGATAAGGTGGGTCTAGATAAACCTCATTATATTAAGTAGGTAGAATAACCAAGATGCAAATATTAATAAGCCTCAAAGTAATAAAAGACATATTTCAGGTTTTGACATACCACCTTCTTTTCTTCCCCCTGCTTATAACTATCTCTAAGTTCTCCTCTTCCACGTGTCTAGAAATATAAAATAAAATGTTCTATCAAAAGTTCCTACTATGTTGTAAAGCTTTAAAATTGTTCAGTTTCTTACTTTAGTATTATAGGAAAACAGGCTAGAAGAATAACCCTTCCTTTATCCAGTACAGAGTCAGTGTTATCTTCATCAGTTCTGAAATAAGTAATTTTTACTTGCCAGTGCTAAAGTGTTCATCATCTGTCTGGATCTACTCAAATAACAGCAGTCTTTATTCTTAAAATAATGTCCTTTAGTGTCTCACTTATTGCTCCCTTGCTGCATTGTGTTACTTGCTTTCTTAAAGCATGGAGAACAGACTATTACCTTTCTCTCTTCAGAAGCCTTCTATGCATTGTAAGTCTATTAAATTGGGCGAATAAGTTTTTGGGTTTTTTTGCTTTAATTTAAACTGTACTTTGATAAGAATTATTTTTGCAGCTAAGTCACCTTTGCAAGCACATTTCTGATGCAATGAAAATGCCAAAAATGGAAAAGTATCAAAATCCTTTAGATCAATGGGTTGTACAAAGCTGAAAGACATGTATTAGCCTGGGAACTAATTATTCAACCAAGATTTAATAATAAATGTGATTATTACAGGAATTTTTCAAAATATTGGTATATTTTTTTCACTGCCTTCAGAAAGTTCATATTATATAAATTATATAGTAATTATGTCTCCAAATACCTGTCCAATTAAGTCAAAATGCTCTGAACTTTTGGGCTTCAATCTTTACAGCCATCCTAAGTTCATTAGCTTTTATATTTTTTGGGCAGATTAATCAAAACAATGAATGGAATGAAATCAGCTGGCTCTGACATTTCAGCAGTAAACTGCAGTAAAACCTGGTTTTGGACATGGACATTCAGTTTTTCTCTTGCTCAGATGAAGAGTCACTCACTATCAAGTTGCAGCATCACTATAGCACCCTTTGGAGTTCTGACTTATTCAAAGTATATTAGAATTGCCTGTAACTGACTTGTATTATCAATGCACATACATATGATAAGGTGTTCTTTATCTCCAGAGATAAAATCTCTGGATCTGTAGCCAATTCTGTGTCATAGACCAAAAGCACAAAAGAAGCTCCTTTTGAGCAGAATTTAAATCACACCAAAGTGTATGAATTTGTATGAATGCATTTGAATGGTCTCCTTTTCTCTGGGAAGAAACTTAAGTTCAGGGGAGGGGTTCAATGTTTCAGACTGATTTGTATTTGCTTATTCACCATCAGGAACCTGAAGCAGATTCAAATCATGGGTGGGAGCAGTGTGGCAACACCAGACTTGGCAGAGAGTCTGGTGAACTCTCTAGCTGTATGAAGATCTTCACTGCTGGTCACGAGGGTTAGACACCATGCTTGTCCACCAGAGACTATGGAAAATGATACCTGCTACAGACACTGAGCAGGTCTGCAGGTCTTCCTATGTCTTCTCCTCGAGAATCTTGCTATCATCCTTTTTTTTTTTTTTTTTTTTTATCCCCATAGATGCACCCATTTTTGCCAGGAAAGGCTGAGAAACAAGTAAACACATAAGATGAAGTCCAGGGAAGCACAGACTACCTTTGCTCATCCCCTTCACCTATTGGTGAGTGTCTTTTGTAAGGGCATTCCTAGTGGTGATGTATTTGACCTTGAGCATGCTGGGGACATTATGGGAGGAATATTCCATCCTTCCTAGCAACACATTAAACCCAGTTTTCTCTGAATTCATTTGCAGCTTGGTCTGTCTAGCTTTTTCATCTCACCTAGCAAGGAGTAGCTATCTTGCTGCTAGCAGTGACATGGGAACAATACTTTATTTAAATAACTAGCAAGTGGAAGTAGTCATTAATGCAGACAGTTCTGAAGGCAAGTGAAACAGCATTTGGCAGAAAGCACCATTAATGAGACTGTTGCTTAGTATTGTAGTCTGATTCAAAACATGCCTTTCTGACTTCCCTGTTTTTCACTGTATTTCCAGGAATACAACTCCCCAAATGGAATTTCTGCCATTGCAGAACAGATTACTTGGGAAGCTGCTCATCTTCTCCTGACTGAGCAGGATAGATACACAAGTGCAGCAGAACACACTGGAGTGTACATATTTCATTTGAACACGCATAGCCCGATGAAACATTCTTGCGCCTATGCCAGTTTTCAGTGGCTGGACACAGCAGACTGGTCTCAACCAAAGGCAAGCAAAGGCAGGGCTGACTGTCTCATGGAAAGGGTTTTAGGGGAGGGTGAAAGGACAAGTTCTCCATTGATAGCAAAATACTGAGAGCACTTGGAGATGTGAATTGTTTTGCTCTTGATTTTTTTCCTATAGCACATTAAGAAAGCTCAAGGATTATCAGGGAAGTAACTAAGTATCTGTTTTCTCAGGCATGTGTTATCACACATAAAAAAACCTCAGATCCAGTATTAGACCCATAAAAGGGACAGTTCAGTCCCCAAAGTGGAAGAATTAACAGGTACATGTCTATTTGTCTATGCTTAAATCACAATATCTGACCAAAACTACAGGATGACAATGTAGGTTGGAAGGGCTGCATGGAGATTGTCTAGTCCAAAGCTTGCCAATATTTAGTGTATTTTTAGAGGGGTACAATACCCACAGCAAGTGGATTTTTAGGACCTATTGCTCTCTGCCTCATACTGTGTGTCCCTGTCCCCTTCATTTCATGTAATGAAATACACTCAGTGACTACATTCCTCCTGTTACATAGACATAAAATAATTTTGTGCATTAACTAGAGAAACTGAGAAGAGAAAGAGCTTTCAACCTTTTAAAAGAGTGAGTTTACATTGCATTGTGGTAAGGTGTTGTGCTGTGTGTATGACAAGTGAATGAATCAGAAACCTGAGCCTGGATACTCTGTAGTTGTTTACAGTTGCTGCCTCTATTTTCCCAAGGAGAAAGCATTCCTTTCTGGCCCGTGACAGTGTAAAAAGCATAGAAAAGTTTAAGCAAAAATCTATGTTCTGTCTCACTTCAAAACTACTAATTTACTATGCTTTCAATGGGTTTAATCTTTGTGAAACTCAGTTTCCACTCCTTATTAGTTACTGGAAAATGAAAAAAAATCAAATCAAAACTACCGACCACAAATCCACATGACAATTGTAAAAAAATACTATGATAGGTGATGTGGAAGAAAAAGGAAGAGCTAAGTGAAATTATTTGCTGATTTCACATAGCAAGAAAGACTAAAATTACCTGGGTTGAGTGATCCCCAATGAAGAAAAAGGAGAAAATATGTAGCATATGAGGTGAGAATTTTCCCTAGAACAATCACTAGAAAATTATTGTTTCTATACCAGCAATTCCATATATTTCATATACAAGTGAATGTTCTGCCTCTTCATTGGAAAATACTGGAGTTACGAATATACAAAGAGAGACTTTATATAAAGGGTTTTTTTATTAAAAACACTCTAAGGCAACCACCATGGAAGAGCTCTTACTAAAGTTTATATCCTGATCAATTTTACTATCTTACCAAGATTCAGAGTAGTATTTCTATGTTTATTTACAACATCTGTTTTGCAGAAGGGGGCAAACAGCTGCAATTTGATTCAGGTCCTTGAACCAAAAGAACAGCTCATACAGCCAGTGAATTTCCCAGCCACACGTCATCAGGCTTAACAAAAGAACAATTAATCTTTTTTGAATATTATAACAACAACTAATTTGGAAGGAAATGCCAGAGTACTGAGATGTTAGACACTAACACTCAATGAGGATTTTCATAAGTGTCCATTTAGTTTGGTATTCCATCATGTCTGCACAACAAGCCCAGAACAAAATAAGATGCAAATGAAAAGAGTTACTGTTCAAGCACTTCATCATGAGTTTTTTCCAAATCTAATCTAGGATCTAGTGTAGGATTGGTAGTATCAAGAGCAATTGTGGCTTTCTGAGAGGGCAAAGGCAGATGGACTTAAAACACGATGCTAGGAAGAAGGAAAGAAGCCAAAGCTTCTTCTGTTGCATCCCGGACTTTGGGTTTAGATCAGGGTTCTGATGTGTCTCAGCAGATTCTGTGTACCTCCATGTATCCCCCGGCTTTCCCCCGCTGCGGTGGCCAATTCCCAAGTTGCCTTACCATGCAGCCCGGCTCCCATCCCCCCTGAGGGTCCTTTCCTGCTGTTACCCTTCCCCCACGGACCCCCAGTGCCACCCCTGCCGCCTCCCCATTGGCTCCCACCTTGCACACCACACCCCCGCAGCTCTGGGACCGCACCAGGCCCCGGCGCCGTCCCCTACTGCGTCCCTATTGACTTCCCCAGAGCACGTGACACCCACCGCTCCACGCCCCATAAAACCCCCACGCAGCCGAGGCCATGCAGCCATATTCCACAACTCAGGAATTAGGAGCACACCAATAAAATGCTCTCAGCTCCTGCCATGGGGAATTTGGTCCTTCCTTCACACCCTTTATCGGGGTCCCTCGCGCACGGCGGTAGAAACGGCCGACCCACCTTCCCAGAGCCACGGAGCCCGGGAGCAGCGGTGGGACTGGGACCGGAGGAGGCGGGTGCCCCGCCGGGCACGGCGGCTGCTCCGGACCTGGGAGAAACACCAGAACGCCACATTCTTCAGCAAAAATCTTATTAATGTGTCATACCTGAATATTTCTGAGCAAGAAAAATGTCTTCTTGGTAGTTTTGGCTTGCTGATAATTTTATTTCTCTAGTCTCACAAGCAAAACACTGTGGTTATATTGTGAATAAAAATTTTACTAAAACCATAGAGGTTTCATATAATAAACTTTTAAACCGAATGGAAAAAAACCTAGCAGAATTCTATTTTGGCCTCTAATAATGTCAATATATTTTGTAAAAATTAACTTTTTAGTATCAAAATTTCAGCAAAATTTTATGGTTCAATATTATTTCACAAAAGATGTAATTAACTTATTTTATTTTGTACTGAAGTGAAATAGGAGTACATTTATAGATATAGTTTATCTATAGATACACCAGAAATTATAATATCTGGGTTAAAAGGTGTTTGCCAGAAATTAACTGCCAAACTTGATCACAAGACCCATTCTTTAGATACTCAGAACCCCACTTAGCTGCTGAACATCAAATACAACTATCAAAGACTGTAGGTAGCTTTCTTCTCCATAACTTCTGAAAAGCAGACCCTGACATAAAGCCCAGGTTAGAGGTTTGGAGCTGCTCCCTCTATTCATATTTTAATGTATTTATAACCATGTAAATAATTTTGTCACTTAAAGTTTGAAACTTCTCATGCAAAAAGTTGTTTTTTGATTGAAATAAAAAATATGTAATGATCACCTATTGCTAGAAGTCACAACAAGCACTGAATCAGGGCATACTCCAAAACAGCAGTACATTTATGGGTGAGATAGGGTTGTAGACCAGGGAATCTACAAATTGGCAATCTACTTAGTGAGGTAACACCCAAGTATCAAGAGAAAATCAAGACCTTTCTATAATCCTGCCCTATCTTCTGCCTTCACTAAGCTTACAGGATCAAAAGTACATTTCAGGGCAGCTTAACAGTTAGCAGACTTCAAACAGAAAGACATATCCATTCAGCTAATGTTCAGGCTTTCCCTTATCTCAGTGAAAGCTGGGAGCAAATGAAAGCTTTGTACAGCCAGGGTAGAAGGGAGACAGCACAGCTCTCATCTCGGGGGGACACCTGACCGCATCACAGTTTGCCCCAAGCACCCAGCATTGCTCCTTCCACAAACAATGCCAGAAGAGTCTCAGAGTTTCTGGTTGGCCCTCCATGACCATCCTCTCTTCTCTCCTCAATGATGTTGTCCCCAACTCTCATTCTATTCTCCTACTGCCCTTAATCATACACATCCTGAACATATCAAAATCTCCTTTTGCCCTTTCCTCTGCTCATCCCCATCAAACTGTTCAACACACCATGTCTCTCTTACATGCTTCCACTTAACTCTTTCTAGCTCCCAGAAAGCTTTGCCTCCTCTCATAAAGGAGCAGCTGGCTCAGTAAGTGGAAGGGTGTGAGGAGAACCCAGCACAAGGCCCCTTCCCAGGCAAGACTGGGTGAGAGGAGCTGGGAATGAGGAAGAGGATCTGGTGAGGCACGAACTGACTTCCACGTGCTCTGGCAGCCTGCAAGATCAACTCAGATGTTTGCAGGCATGCAGCTTCAGCCTAGGGGGATGCAAATATAAAGTCTGAGAGTAGGATTCTGCAATACTTTCCATGGATTGCAAGAGGTATGTGACAGAAACAAGTCAGTGAGGAAAAACATAAAGAACTGTGACAGGCCAGGTGAAAGACGAATGCGCAGACCCATTTACTGAGACCATACACATAGCCTTCTGTTCAAAATCAAACCAAACTTGTTTACAATGGAATTCAAATTTAATTCAGATATGACATTAATGCAATAATGACAGTTGTCTGTAGGAAACTGTTTGCATATGGAATTACTTTGCTATCTACAAACTCCACACACAAATGTTAAATCCATATAATTTCATTGGGGAATTACTACAAAATAAAATTTAAAAACACCCTAAAAACATGACAAAGGCAAAAAGACCTTAAACACATACAATAGTATTTATTCATCAAAAATCTTACTGTCAAAGACTGATTCCACATTTTTTCTTTTTCTGATTCTAGTATCTCAGACTGACAGAATTTCTGTCATCTCTCTTTCCTCACTACCATCCCTTCATAGGAAACTTACTTTTTCTCTTGGCAAACTTGCCAAAACTGAGGGACCAAATGCTTCTAATTATGACAGAAGATTCTCCGTCTTTTTTCATCCTCTTATTTTTTGATTCCTTCTTGAGGAATCTTATCAAATCTGCTTCCTTCCATATGGAATATTTCTGAAATAGTGTGAGGAACAGCCAACAGTAGCCACTTAGATATGTTTAGCTTGTTAACTCTTTTCTCCCTTGCTCAACTCAAGGATTGGGTATGCCAACACAATAAAAGTATTTTTATATAGAAAACCACAATTTTTGCCAGTTCTCATAATCGGATCATTTTTAAATGAACAATATTGTTATCTGAATCCATAATGTGCTAAGCTGGAGAAATCACTACAGATAGAGAGTATAAATGTCTTAGTCAGAAAGCCTGCAAATAACTAGGGAGTTACTACTACACTGTTCCCACCCTCCCTTTCCCATCTCCCCTCAGAAAAATCTATAAAAACTCTTGCGTGAATGAAGCTGCATAAACTTAGATTTGAGGGAAAGCACGCTAAAAATAACTCGACCTCAAATAGAAGCAGCTTTTTCTTTTTATTCAGGCATTGCCTGCTAACAAGCCAGATCAAATAATTTTCATCAGAAAGAGTATATTTTGCAGAGTCTTACCTGAATACTAAAAAGATCACATCACAATAATCAAAACTGACATCACCTTTCACTACATGAAACAACATTGAAATATACAGAAGCACCAAGTGATATGAACAGAGCCTATGAAGTAAGCAGCATTTCAGTCACTGCTTGAGTAATTCTGCATTTCAAAAGCAAAATGTACTTCCTGTTAAAATATGCTGGCTATTATTTTGAGGATGCAAGATGGAAATAATTCCCTCATAACCTTGTGAAAACTCAGAACTCTCATCAATATTCACATACACATTGAGCTAAATCTAAGAAGTAGATATCCCTAGAAGTTTTATATGATTAAATGTCACATCATTGGTACTGAAAATGAAAGAAAAAGAGAGAGAACAGGCTGGCCCAAATCCATTTCATTAATGCCTGGGAAGGAAGCATTAAATGTATCTATTCACTTTAGCTTACATGATATTTTTTCACTGAATAAAATTGTCTTTCTCATGCCTTCATTCAGCCCCAACATATATCAGCTGGAAATCTGAAGCTGCCCATGAAACAGCACCCAGCTTTTAAAATAGTAATTTTCACTGAAAGCACATATTACTGGACTACAGCTTCATCTGTAGTCAGTAAAGTCACCTTTACTGACTAAAGTAAAGGTGAGGAGAGTTAGCTGAGGACTCTGAACCTGCTGGGGCATTTTTAAAGGCAGAACGGAAGAGAGACTCAACCCTTGTCCAGAGAAATTTTGAGAAATCATTACTGGACCAAAGCACTTCCTGGGCTCCATCACAGAGGGAGAACTGACCAGTTTGTTCCAAACAAGAATTTAGGAAAGAATTATCAAGTTTATTATGTGCTAAAGAAGATCAGGCCTGAGGAAAAAGCAGAGTGAAGTCATTGGCAGTTTGTCCTCCCAAATAGCTGTCTGCTTGCTCTGAGCTAGAGGCACACCTGTCCTTTTCAAATTCCAAAGAAGATCTGTGAACCTGTCTGGCATTGCAGAACACAGTCTGCATCATTTGTCACAGTTCCTGTTTATGTTTCTATTTTTAGGATTAGACTTTTATATCAAAAACTAATTTTGCAGACAGGCTTCTGCTGTCTGCTGTTCTCTTTGCTTGAGGGAACTTTTTCATAAAGAGTAGTCCTCTGAGATTGCCCAAAGAAAACACAAAAAGTAGTTTTCCCTTTATATAGAAAAATTCTTTTCAGTGAATAATTATTGGGTAGGCTTAGTTTTGTCTCATTTAGCTATGGCTTTTATTACCTTGTAAGGGAGCAAAAGCTACCCAAGAGAATTTGGTCCAAAAGGGTATGATACCACATCCTGGCTCAGTACCTCCAGAAGGTTTCTGTGGGTGAGCCAAGGGCTCCCAAGCCTGCTGGTTTTCAGGAAATCCCTGGCATTGTTTACAGCTTGGGCCCCTAAATCATATTCCTGGACTAGATTTCTTCCTCAATTCTTGTATGAAAGAGCAGTGATGCTGCATCCAGAGGCTTGAAATCCTCCAAATATTCCAAATCCTCACAAGAATGAAATGGTGTTTGGGCTGATGGGATCATCCTTGCCTCTCTTTGAGCCATGTTTTTTCTGTTGTTGTCTTCCCCAACATAGACTATGGCTTTAATGCCTTTTGGAAATTCTCCCCATGCAGGCAATCCTTCTCAAGAAGCAGCTTTAAGTATTTATAGGTTTTGTAGCTGTACAGGCTCTTGTGGTGTTTTTATACAATAATGTAAAAATATAAATAAAAGAAGATATAAAAAAATGTGGTCTGTGGAAAAAAATTCAGTGTTTTTTTCTCTTTTTTCTCCTGCATGATTTTCTAGTAAATGAGATAATATGTCATTAGCTTTGAATGATGTGTTTTTAAGTGGTCATCTTGAATTAGAAGTGCTTTACTAAAGAAAAGTGATAGTAAAAGAAGTACTAAAAGGCCACTCAAAAAGATTTTTAATTGTATTAATATTGTTGACCTTTTCACAATGTATTGGGAGAGTGTTGTGTTATTTCTTTTCTGAGAGACCAGTCTTATTTTTGGTGATCCTGCAACTGTCTGCAATAAGATTTTAATGGTTTTTATTCATGTATGTTACTCATAATACATGGAGATTAAAAAAAAAGAATTGCAATGATACATGTTTCTTTAAAAAGAAAGGAAGACATGTATTTGTTTATTTTTTGTCTGCTGGACAATACAATGGTGGGAGGCAGTTTATTACAACTTTTCCCACAGGCTTGCCCTTGGGAATAGCTCTTTATAAAATCCTGTTCTTGTAGCTCTACAGAAATAGAACATAGTGCCTTTTCTAAATTGAAAATTACTACACCAGGCACCCTACAAAGCAAATGAGCTAGAACAAAGCTGTGTCCTGTAGGTGATATGTATTTCTCTGAATATGTACGTATGCCTTCATAACGGAATATTTAGAGAAAATGGCACAGCCACAAAGCATAAAAACAAAGAATAAGTAGAATAAGTAATGTGGCATTCTCAGCATTTTTCTGGTGTCCTAATGGAAGTGAATTTTTAAATGTAAGGAGTCATTTTAACGAGGCATTTCTGATAAGTTCTGTCACAATCACCCTAGCTGAGACATGAAATACATGCTCTCCACCTGTAATGTTTAATAGAGCACAAAACTAAGAAAATATTTATATAACATCATGAAACATCCATCGACACACTGGCATGAAGTGTATACAATGTCCCGAGAAGTCTACAAGGAGCACAAAACCCAGCCAAACCCCAAAGATGCTAATGTAGGTTCCTTGGGATTCTGTAGGTTGTGTCCTGAAACTGCAGAAATCCTAGTGGCTTTAGATACTATAAGGAGCTTGCCAGAATTTAGCAGAAAAACGGGAGAGGGAAACACTTTTTCACACAAGAAGGTTATATGATATATTTGAAGTGACTTTTATCAGGGTAAGGTTTTTACAGCCTCCTAAAATGTTCTGAGTAATCCCCTCAGATCACAGATTTTTTTTTCAGCTTTTAACTAAGAGAGATAATCAAATTGCCACTCTCTTGCTTTCCAGCATCATTCTGTTTGCACTTGTGTATGCAAATTGCTTTCTTCCTGAAGTTCTGCACAATCCACTTTGCCCTTGTAAGGAAGGAAAAAAGACACAAAATAGAAGAAAAGCAGATGGAAAAGTAGATGCGAGTTTTGCATAGGTTGCCACTTCTCATTTCTGTGGAACATATTTATGCATAAGCTGCTAAACTCAGGGTTGTAGCCAAGTATTGAGACACTCTGTGATGAATGTGGGGATCAAATGTTTGTGAAGGCAGAAAGGGTTCTAACCCAAGCTGATACTTTTAAGTTAAACAAATTATGTTAACTTTTTTTTGCTTAACCAGAACGTTTACAAATGTTACCTGCCTGTGTAATACAAACCTTTCTTTTTCAGTAGGCATAGTCTAAACTAGGCTAATGCTATTTGATGTGAAAATCTAGGGGTGTAATCAACATACTTTATTTGCAACAATATTGTGAAAATGCTATTTCTAGAAAATAGCAGGGTCAATGTGAAAGGATATCATTCATTGATTTAGGAAATAGGAAATGCTTTTACCCTACAATGAATGACTTAGATACTTGCTCAGCTCACCTTGAAAATAATCTTTCATTTGCTCTATGGAAAAATAAAGTTAGCCCTGGATCATACCCAAGAAACATTAACTTTTCCAGGTTAGATTAACCAGACACTTCTCTGGTGGCAGCAAAGTTGAAACTTTGCCCGAAATTCCTGTGTCTTACATAGCGAACTTTAATTCTGTTAAACCTCATCAGGAGAATTATGGTATTTGTGAAGTAGGAAGAGCAAATCCAGGATTTTCTTCCACAGATGTAGTCAGACTAAGTCAGGTTGTTTGCAAAATAAACTTCAGACATGAAGGCTGTGAAGCATCTTTCAGCTTCCTAGCCGACCTCTGAAGGGTGAAATGGCCCTTAAAAGCTAAAATGCTATATAGGCATTTTAAATGCTAAAGTAAAAAAGTAAATGCTAAAAGGCATTTACTTCCTTTTAGTTCTGAATGTTTGAGAAAACAGTGTCATGTATTTACATTTGGTAAATAAATACTTCTTTTGTTTGTTCTTACATAGCCCAGTTTGAGATAAAGGCTGATTTAAGTGTGTTGCCTGACCCCAGAGCATTCCATTCTTACTTACATGGAGAGCTTAAAAGCAGGTCCTGGTCCAGGCTTACAACATTCAGTTCCCCAGTGCATTTCACTAAAGGATCGAAGAGCAGTAGTAAGAGCATGCTGCTTTGTAAGCTGAACAAGCTGTTTTTAAGGTGTTATTGCAGATATCTGAGGGAAAAAATGAGACTTTTCTGGTGAGGTGCTAATATAATTTGATTTCTACAAAAAAAACCTCTTTCATTAATTACAGCTCAGGGTTTTTTTTTTGTGATGAGCATGAATATTATTGAATGAAGCATTAGTGTAGCAATACAAGTTAGTCAGTCAATGCAATATAGTAAAGGTGCCATTAATGATACTTGCACTGTATTTAATTTCAATTTCCCTTTATCATTGCATACTTTCCTATAACATATTTTATTCTATAAATAGAATTAATAAAATAAACCCCCATACATTTTGCTTCCATTATCCATGGCTGAAGAAAGCTTCAGTTGTTGTTACTGAAATCATCACAATCATAAGGAACTTCTTGCTTCTCATTTTCCTGATATATGGTCAAGATAATATAATAATTTTAGGAAGTTGCTTTCTGAGCCACCCTGGGAATGCTCTTCAGTGATAATAGGCCTAGTTATCATCCCTGCTGCCCAGTAAACATAATGCACTTTGATTCTGAGTTTAAAAAAGTGCTTTAAAAATTTATTTAAAGAGGACATACATAACACCTGCATGTATGGATTTGGGTTGGGGTTTTTTAAATTTGGTTTTGATCAAACGGGAGAAACAAGCAGAGACTGGCACAGAACAGCTGTCCAGCAATAAAATAATCATACCCCAAAGACCTCCATCCTTAATCTGAAGAAGTTTGTCCCAAACATAAATTTTTAAAAAGATTTGCAAAGTATTGTGGCTGAAAAAAAAGATGCCACAAGTGTCACAAAAGTAAAATATTTATTTTAAGATAAATTAAATTAATACATTTAAATAAGCTTGTGCAAAAAATAACATCTTCTAATTTTAAACTTGGTTACCAAATTTAACATAAAATTTTTATACTATCCTTGCCATTAATCCCTTACAATACAAAAAGATCCTAGATACAGGTAACTAGATAGATTAGATTTATATTAGATAACTAGATTCATTTTAATGTTCATGAGACATGTTTAGTTACTTTTGCTGGAGCATCCAAAAGTATACCAAGAAAAAGAAATTTGAAATAAGGTTCTGCAGTTAACCTACAGTGCAAAATTACACGTGTCCTCCCCCAGCATATCCACAGCTGAGGTGCCGTGTTTGACCACCCTCCTCTATACCTGCTCCTTCCTTGCAATTTAGCAGACTTGCAGGCTCCCTCCAGCTTTGATGGACTTGTTCACACCATGCTCTCCTTGGGGCTTCCATGAGTATGGTAGCATCCAACACTCATCCCAGAGCTTCTTGCTGGTATGTGCACCATGCACACCCCATAACCCATAACCCTCCATACTCCTCCAAGACACCTCTTATTGCTCATTCTGCCACGGTTTTTCCTTTCCCTTCTCTGTCTCATTTGTCTATGGAGGTTTTCCCTCTCTTGATAATTAATTTTTTTTTTAAGAGTGTTCAGCCCACGCAGATCTTCCCTGTTCTCTTCCACAAAAAAAATCTCTTTTTTGCAAATAAGTGACTAAAATATAGCCACCCATCCACTTTCCACCAAATTTCCTCCAAACCCAAGCCTGTGGGGACTGTCTTGCCGCCTGTCCCTTGGTGCTCGCTGCCCAGCCTCACATTATCTCTACTCTCTATTTAGTCTCCTAAGTACATGACTTGAGGGTCATATTAAATGCTCCCAAGCTGGAGCAGAGATCCTCCTTGCCTAGATCATGGTGCAGGTCAGTGGCTTTTGTACTCCACCAAAAGTGGGGAGCAGAGGTGAAAGGCACACAGGTAAAAGTTCTCCCTAGAAGTCAAGAGAACTGACACACTGTTTTGAAGTGAAGAAATATTTTATTGTCAAATATGAAAATATTTTTCTTTTGGCAAGTACAAAATGTGTTGGCCCTGAAAACCAGTCCATGCTTGACTTTAACTTCAAGGAATGACTGCCCTCTTGGAAAACTAATAGAAAACAACAGAGAATATTTACATCTTGGCCAGGCCTTCCTACTGTCCAGCACACATTAGTCACAGTGCAATGAGAATACATCAGTGAAGACTACCCTTTCCTACCAGGGCCATCTGGACTCTCTCAAAACCTTTGAGATTTATGTTCCCAGAGGCCCTCTTCAGGCTATGGTGTAGGGAGATTCCTCAGAGGAAGTCATGGCATACACATAAAGGCAATGCTACTGCTTGGCCTTTCAAGGCAGTTAAGGAATAAAGACTCACCTACTGTAGTAACCTGGGACCAAAGAGCAGTTAATAAAAATATGAGTTGCTTCTCTTCTGTTGGAATTGGAATGTCTATGACAGCCATCAATAAAAATTGTCCATGGGAGAGGACAGAAAAAACTGTTGGGCCTCTACTATCCTATGGATGCATCCTGCTACGCACAATTCCTAAACACTCTCTTGTCTCTTCCTGCCTGTCACAAAAGCTATTTCTTTAGGTCAGGAAGTCTCTGGCAGCATAACTACTGTTCTGACTGAATGCCAAGACCAACATGGCCATGGATATCTATCTATCTATGGAGTTCCCCTTTAGGGAAACTGTAAGAATGCCTCCTGTATGTTATGAGTAGGGAGAAAAACTTCTCTGGTCTGGCTGGATTGCCAAATATTTGGAACATATGGAGTCATAAACCTCTCTACCTCCCAGCTCTTGTGCCCTTTGAAAATGTGAGACAAGACTTCACTTTTTCACCACGTCTGTGGCATGTTTTTATCCTGCCCTGGTCATAAGAAATGCTGCTGCCATACAAAAATGCAAAATTATATGTCTTTGGAAAGAGGCATATTGCTGTTATCAGAAGCTGATAGTTAATCTTATTTAGGCTAGTGGATGTTCCAGTTGGTTTGGTGTCATAATAATATGAGGCCAGTGCCTTTTTCTACATCAAAGTCAGATGTTTTATGTTCCCCTCTTGTCTCCTCCCTTCTTTGCAATGGAATGGACTTTCTTTATCTTTCCAAACTTCTGAGGAACATAAATGTATTGGCACAGATGTCACTTCTATGGACATTTTATCCTCAGGTCTCCTGCTACAGGTCTACTTGACCTTGTTCTGTTTGAGACAGAAGAGTTTCTTCTCTGTTCTTCCTCTGTCTCTGCCCTCTCTTACCTCCAAACAGTTGTGCAAAAGTGTTTTCACCTTCGTTCTCCACTGATTTCCTACCCTCATATAACACAGCTTACCATCTGATCAGAGATGTAAACAGCTGTACAGAATCTTTCAGCCATATGTACTTTCAGGAAGCCTCCTTGAAGATTCAAAACAAGCAAGGTGTCCATTTACAAAGAATTCTGTTAGATTTAATTGGGATCATTCAAAACTGTATATCCACCTTCCAAACTGATTCTAAAAATACTTTGGAGGGCACAATAGCTAAGTGGTACTAATATCTAACTCTTTGTGATATTTTAGCCCTTTGCATATCACAAAAGGCATTCCAAGAGCTAGGAAGTGGAAATGGTCAATGAGTTTATACTTTAGCATGACTATGCTGCCATGGCACAAGCCACTTGTGTCTGGCTGATTTTGTGAAATGGGATATATAAATATGACATTATTGTCAAGAGTTAAGAAGTCTGCTGCCTTCCTACTTATGTGCTACTTATTAATCTGACAACCTTCATGCTGTGGCAGCAATCTCAGTCTGGTATTGTGTGTGTCTCTCTCACATTCACAGCTACTCTGCCATTTACATGAGTCAGACAGCTAGATCTGCAGGTCTGTCATACCTAGGAGAAGTCAAGGCCTTGCACTTCAGCTGAGGAGCCTATCACATAGTTAAATTCTGAGTTTAAAAGAGCCCCACTAGAAGAGACCTGAGTAAAGCTAGTTGCCAGATGCTTTCTTCACTACGTAAACTAACTCAGCATATACTCCTGATCACAGAGTGGAGAAGTGGCAGTTCCATATTTATGTTGCAACAGCATCTGGTACTGCAATATATACTGTAGTGAACAGCAGACTTCTTGAATAATACATTACAAAAAGCTGCATACAAATTCTGTATGCGATCCAGCGTTTTATGTCTAAGTATTGAAGTCAAGGGAGGTAAAAAGAATTACTGTGTTGTTTTAATATGAAGGTTATATAAATTATTTATAAATCAGATCAATCCATATACTTTCAATAGTGTAAGACACTGTGAAAAGAGGACAAAAGACCTACATGTCTTTCAGCACTTCATGATGCTTATGTTTAAATACTGTTTACACTGAAGGGCTATGTCTGTGTTGTTATCAGATGCATAGAAGGCAGGATTTAAAAGATTGACTTAGTAATAAGCTTAGCTCCAAATGAATATGGCTAATCTTCTAAAAAGCCATTAAAGTATGTTCTTGGACAAAATGTGTTAGAGAAAAAAATCATCTACACTGCTTCTGTATGGAGCATCTGAATCATTAAAATATCATATAGTATTTTATTCCCCAATTGACTGGGTATGCAAATAATCTTATGGATACCTGACAGCTGGACTTTCTCAGATCATATAGAGAATAATACATAATGCAACTATCAGATGTTCTGTTCAGAAACACTGGTTGTAATGTAGCAGTTGTGCAACTAATATTTACAAAAACTATCCAAAATAATAGAATACTCACCCTATATGGTTAAATGTCATGTTTTGAGGCCTTACAGTACCTGATTAGCTGAGCTAGAAGACAAAAATTTTGCCTATGTTTCCAATGATGTTAGGAACCAACCAAAGAGTTATCAATGGTAATTAGGGAGCATGTACCAGCCTACATGTGAAATTCACAGTAATTAGACAGTTCAGAGGAGCTAAAAATAATTTCCAGTGAATCATATCAAAACTGAAGTAAAAAGTGAGGGAAATTTTGGGTCAAAGATGTTTAACCATGATCAGAATGATAATGCTGTTACTTCATTTTTTTAATGGGCTTCTTAGAGTAAAGAAGATAATAGTAGGACTTTTAATCTCATTGGAGTGAATATCTGGTTAATAATCTTGTCTAATTACTCTGTAGTTAGTTAGAAATGTAAGAGTTAAAACTCTGACTGGAAATATTGGTAAGATTATCTCCTTCTAGTTTATACTATTCACCTAGAAAGAGAACTCTTTGAAGAAAACCATAAATTTTTATTTAAATTCCCTGGCAAACATGTTTTCTTTTTAAGCACAGACCTGTGACTGTTCACAGAGTGGAGGAAAATTATTTTCCTGAAAACAGAGAGAACAATTTCTCCCAAGTAGGAAAAATAATTAAATTTTGACTTCTCACTTCCTCTCTAAGTATTTTAATCACATCAGAAGCAAACTCTTTCATACCATTATATATCTGGGGGAGAGGGGGTGAGGGGTAATCAATAAATTCTTCTCAAATCAATTTGAGAAGAATCAGATTTTAACAAAGCACAAGCACATTAGCAACACTACTAGGTTATCCCTCTCTGTATTCCTTCTAAACAATTTTTGAAAACCCATGCTGGGAGTTATGCACTCAGTTGCCTTGATAAAGACAATGCAACATGTTCACAAAACATTTCATTAAATACACCCAGAGAATTGTCAAGTCAAAATGGGAGTGAGATGATCTATTTAGCTACTTTCATGTTTGGGTCATTGCTGAGTATTTCAGATGGTAATTTAAGATTTAGACACCATGGCCTTTAGCAAATCAGCCTCATGATTTTGTTACTTCTTGAAATATAACTCTTCTGAAATGGTGTGTCAATACACTGGCTAATTTTAAAATATAATACTAAAGGTACCCATTTTTCAACATGGGAAAGAAACTTGATGGGACAGGGATGAATGTGAGAAGCAGTAGGAAGGAGGAGCACATCTTTAGCTGTTAGAGAGGAGCCAAACAACCTTATGTTTGGGTATTTCTTTGTCACACTCTTAACAAGACTATGAACCATAGTAGTAACAGATAAGTGGTTATATTTCTGTAAAATCTGGCAGAGAATTCTCAGAATCCAAAGGTATGTTTTTAACAAACTAATTTCATTAAGGAATTTAAAAAGGGATGGGCCTCATCCTTTCTAGGTATTACTTTGCAGAGTTCCACTGATTTTTAAGGCATGTATCTGTTTTACACCAGATGAGAGTGTGGTTCAATGAACAATGCCACAACTGTAAGAACATTTTAACTAAACAGCCTGGAGTCTACAACTAAAAGAAAATATTATCTCCATTATTTCTCTGAAATATCTGCACTCAGGACTTCCATAATACACTGAAAGACTTCAGAATGCCTGAAGGTGTCCTTCTGTTTTGAGTGCTCATCAAGGTAGTTCCCAAGAGTTCACTGGTTTTAAGACCAGCAGGAAATTAAACTCCAAGTAAGCCACTCCCCTTCCCTCACCCCTCTGGTAAGGGAGGAACAAAAAAGGAGAGCCTATGGGTTGAGATAACAATTTACTAAAAGCACAAAGCAATGGAATAAGACAGGCACAAACAACATTAATAGGAGAAGCATACAAAAAATGATAAGGTATTTTACCGACAAAAAGACATTCACCACCAGGAACAAAAATAAGATGCCAGACACTCCCTGCAGTCAGGCCCAAACTGTTTCCCCACAGAAGGGTGGTATGGTGACTGTTCCCACGTGCCACACCACATGGTGTTTGGGAACAAAGGCAATGTGCTGGGGAAGCTCACACAGCCAATGTTTGCTGGTCCCAGACTGAAATAATGGAAACCATCATAAACAGCCCCCCCGGCAGCAAGGTCACCTGAGCAGGGGTCAGCTGAGCTCAGTTCTGCGCAGGTGCTTGCACTTGTACCTCTGCATGGTGCTGTGGGCTGCCCTGCGGGCCATCAGCACTGCTGCATTTGTAGGTGGCAGGGTGCTGCTGGGCTTCTGTCTCAAGCAACTGGATGAGATTTGTCTGCTGGCTTCCAAATGAGCATTCTTCCTGATCTGAGAGGGGGAGGTAACAGCAGTGTATCAGTGATACCCACTTCGTCCCCGCACTGTGACTAAGAGGAGATGTTACGTTTTGCGATGCTATGAGGATGTTGTATTTCCATTAGCACATTTTTCTGATAAATCTGTTTCCTTTTGCTGGGTCAATGGTGAAAATATTGAACCCATATCTTCACTTCACCAGCCATGAGCACAATCCAGAAGGAAAACTGTTGCCAGAGAAAGACATTTGTCTTCCAGCTTCCCACAGCACCCCATTAGCTTCTGGTCAACTGGCCCTATCAAACTCCAACAGAGAGGCTGAAAAAGTGCATGGTTCCCACACTGGATTTTATAGCAGGTTAAGACTACACTTGCAGTTTTGACAATCTGTAAGTAAAACTGATTATATTTTGGAAGGGCCATATAGTTTGAAGTAGAGTCTAATATTTGTGTAAAATTGTTTGGGTTTTTTTTTTTTTTTTCTGTTTTGTGGGGTTTTTTTTTTTTTTTTTTGGGGGGGGTGTTTTTTTGTTTGTTTGTTTGGTTTTTTTTGGTTTTTTTTTGGTTTTTTTTTTTTGCCTAGAAATTAAATATAAAAAAAAATCCCATCCTTTTCCTATAGAAACTTGGATCACTTTGAATGCATGATGGGTTGCAGAAGTCAGAGACACTGTGTACAAATGTGTGCAGTACTGCTTTGCACAGCAGTGTTGAGTGACTGTACACAGAGGTTAGTTCCAGAGAAGTCATTCTACATTCTTTCTCTAGTTAATGGAAAGAGATGAGCTATTCCAGAGGGGCAATTCAGAACATCTGAGAGTTTCTGAATTGTAATCTGAAATAGCTTCTTCCTATTAACCTCTTTCTATCCCTCTTTCTAGAAGCCTCTTATTTTGTTGTGGGGAGAATGCACAAAAATAAAATTAGTCTTTGGCCCTGTCTTCTTTCTCCCTGGAAAAAAAAACCCTTCCTTCCTCCCTCCCTCTCTCCCACCTTTCCTCCTTTCCTTTTTTGTCTTGGCCTGTCATGTAACTTTGTCCAAACTTGCAGGCACATCCTGTAATTTATTATCCTACAGATAATCAGGACATAATTCAAATTTACCAGACATTCTGACTTCTTTCATTTAGTCAACAAAACAAGTATCACACCTTTGCAGACTTAACCTGTCATAATTAAAATTGATCCGGGAATTTTCCTGTGAAATAACATTTGTTGAAAGATGCTGATTGACTGAAGCCAAATTTTTTATGAAGTTACTCAGTTCTGCGATGAGATAGCTGATGACAACTAGTCCAACTAGAATGGATCATGCCTGTAGCAATCCTATAGGGACTGCAGCAGCTCAGCACATAGCTGTGAAAGCATTTGGACTCTAGCAGCTCCTACATTTAGTCATTTGTTCTATCTGCATTTTCTACAAATTAAAACTGATAATTGGATTCTCCGCTTTTCATTACTTGTTTCAGAAAAACAAGAAATTTCATTAACTAGCAGCAAGGCCACTCCTTCAGACTGTGGGAGACCCAGCTTCAAGTTCTACCTCTAAATTAGAGAGGCCATAACATAGTTTATATGAATGTTTTGGTTATTCAGTGGTTTCTCTTGCGGAGGTGTGAGAAATTTCAGAAACATCAGTTTCAGTTGTAGAGAGTACAACCAAATTCCCTTAAGCCACATTTAAACATGAGAAAGCTTGACTATCACCAAGCAACTTAAAATTGTAGTTTCTGATGTTCCAAAACCTCTACTGTTTTTTCTTTTATGCAAAATGGGGATCAGATGTGCTTCAGTTCTTTACTGGCCCTTTTCCCATTGGTGGTGAGAGGCAGGCCTAGAAAGAAAAAGAGAATTGAGCAAATTATTTCACATTATTCTGTTTCTAATTTGTTATAAGTGAAAATTATTGCCAAAGGATCTGAAGTTGATAAGAAATTTTTGTATCATTTTAACTTTATGACAGAAGCATTCTGAGGGGGAAAAAAGGAATTTTTTAATGGAGTAGTGATGTCTCTCTTATCAAAGCTATGCAAAATATTATGGTTGCTAATGATATTCAGGATGATCAGCACATGTCAGAACACAACTATGTCAGAGGAAATGAAACATCCCTTTTTGGTATAACAACATTTTTGAAAGATTTTCAAGTTTCAGAATTTTCTACCATGTAAATATAGTAGCAAAATGTTTCTATGACAAGCCAGATATGTTTCTATTTTTCATCAGTATTTTGCCTTAAAAATTATTTAATTAAATTCCACTTACCAAAATAACTCATGAGCAGGCTATTTCAAAGCAGTTGACATTTGGTAATCCTCTTGAACATATTTTGCAGGCATATAGATAGAGATGTTGGTTCTTATGAATTAAAACAAAGGAAAACACATTGTAGTGCAGCCCCAAGACCATGTACACAAAAGATGTAAATGGCAAAATGTGGAAATAAACACCTTATTCAAAACCCTCTAAATCACTTTTCAGTTATTGCCCAATTCTTAAGGCATTTAAATACTAAGGACACATAGATTTTGCAAATAAAAAACTTAAAGTTCAGCCTCTGTATATGACCAGGAGTGGTGTATCTCACCTTCTGCTAGACATCTGTCTTATGTCTAAAACTAGTCAGAATTCAGACAGGGCAAAGGTCTTCTCCCTTGTGCTTCCTATACTGCACCACAATGGATCCAAGGGCAGAAAGTACACCAAGTGACTTCAGGATGGTGTGGGATGGAAGAGTAAAGATCTCCTCCTTCTATTGTTAAATGTCATCCACTATATCACAGAGGGATCTCCAAACAAGCAATTCTCAAGCCTTTTGTAGCCAAAAATCACATGAAAAAACTGGTGCTCTATGTTCCATTTACTATCATCTCAGAGTGGCTATCTCTGCTTTTTGCTGTACCCCTGATCAGGGCTGCTTCCTACTTCTTTCCCTCACTGCTCAGTAGATTTAGCTCGTAAAATTTACATTCTCATCTTCTGCACTTTCAGAAGTTTGGGTTGAACCTTGGGTTCACCTATCTTGGGTGAAAAACATGGTTATTATATGCTCAGGAATTAGGTTTCTCATTATCACCCTTTTAAGCTGTTCCACTTTAGATAGTAGAATCAAACATTCATGAAACAAGAGAATGTAAGAAAGCATGAGATCCTGAGGAAATTCACCTGGGAAGGAGAAGAACTGGACTCCAAAGTCTTCTTGAATTAATATTTAAAATTTTTTCTTCATTTTTCTCTGATTCAGTGAATACTTCACTGCAAAGCCAAACAGCTCTCTTGAGAAAATCACAGCCAAGAGTACTTCTC
This sequence comes from Vidua chalybeata, assembly GCF_026979565.1. Lineage (NCBI taxonomy): Eukaryota > Metazoa > Chordata > Aves > Passeriformes > Viduidae > Vidua > Vidua chalybeata. Next base: position 11,844,559 of record NC_071534.1, on the reverse strand, counting down.
AAAAAAGACTGAGACAAGGTTTGTCATGTCATTTCTTATGTAGTAAATGGAGAGTTGATTCTGAGTATCTACAACCAAAGATGTTGTGAAGTCTCTGTCACTAGAGATATTCAAGAACCATCTAGAAACAATCCTGTGCCATGCACTCTAGGATGGCCCTGCTCAAACAGGGAGGTTGGAGCACATCACCCACTGTGGTCCCTTCCAACCTTATCCATTCTATGATTCTGTGTTTCTCTGACTCTGCAGCCCTGCCCTGTTCCCCTCTATGACTGCCGCTGCCCATGCTACACAAGGCCAAAACCCATGCAACTCTTAAGGAGACTGTACATAACTCCTGGTGCTGAGGGATTAGACAGCAGATGACAAGAATTTGTACCTTACCTTTGGTTTCCAAGTTGTCCTTATTGAAGGATATTGTGGTTTTCAGCAACGCTGCCAAATTAAATACCAAAGTAGTTTATTTTCAAGAATTTTATTTTCAATGAATAAATCCCAAAGAAGTTTATTTTCAAGAAACACAACATAGGGATTAATCAAAGACATTTGTATGAAAAACAAGGTGAAGAGATTGAAGACAATAGAAAAGTAAGGTGCGAGATGTTATAAAGCTGTTAGTGTTGGTCATTTTGGCTACTGTCAGTGAAGCAGGTCAGGAAATCTTTGCTTCCCAATCAGTGACTGTACTATCATGCCAAAGCTCCTCCTACTCTTCCTAACTTCTGCTGCAAATTGAATTATCCAAAAATTTTATCAGACATGGGAATATAACTAAGGCACAACTCATCACCACAAAGAATAATTTGCTTTCTGATGGAAACAAAAGGGTAATTGTCTCTATTGAGAATCCAGTATGATGAACACCTAATAATATATTATTATTTAACAATCCCCATGTGTGCTTTTAAGTAGAAGAATGGTACATAGAATATTTCATACACAATGTTCTTTTATTGTTTTCCTGCTGTTACAAGAAACTGTTCTATAAAATTTATGCTAAGTATCACTTTCTCAGTTCTTATTGCACCCTAGAGAAGTTAATTTAATCATTAATACATGAGGGAATTTTTCAAATGAAACTGAATCTTTTTAAGGAAAGATGAGATCAAAATATATTCACTAGAGAACTGTATGATACAATTAGGAATAAGAAAGATATTTATGCCCTATTGGCTTAATTAATGATATTCTTCAGTAAAATAATTTTTAAAAAATAAATAATAATAACAAGTTGATAGGTTGAGAAGGGCTTCAAAGTGATATTATAAAATTGGAAACTTGTTGGAATATGAGTCACTGTTGAGCAGAAAATATTTTTTATTGCAAGGGGATTTGTTAGAATAGCTAAAACTCATAAATGGAAGACAGCAAAATCAGGCCTGAATGTATGTCCAATAAAAATACAACTCTGATTCTCCTTATGATGTTAAAAGCTTGTATTCCAACATCTTTTTTCATATATGCTGATTAGCTTTCCCCTGTATAGTTGTTATATCTTTTTAGTTGCTAGATATTTTAAGCTCAGTTTAAAGGACATTAGATTTTGAATCAAATCCAAAATATTTGCATTTTTCTGATTGGTCAGTTGCAGCTGACTTAACAGTAAACTACTTTAAAAATTAATAAGCTGTATATGACTTATGTTAAGTGCAATTGGAATTATAACAGCCAAAAAATGTTGATATTAAAACAATAAATTGAAGTAAATAATATAAAATTGCCTGCTTGTTCAACATCAAATTTGCTTTTTTTGGTATTGATTTCCCATTTAGTCCATGTTTATCTTGAAATGCCCCTTAAGTGTTCAAAACAGAGTTCTGAGAGCAAGAATCTACTATCACACATTTGTAATTAGCGATTATAGTCTATGTGTATATAAACCCTTACAAATAGTAGATGTTAGTCTGTACTTAGTGAGCTGATTCCCCTTTCAGTCTTCAAATTAAGTTTGCGTACTACTTCATGCAAGTCTTCTTCCACAGCCACAGATAAAGACAGCTATGCCAAACATTTGTCCAATATTTCTGTAATACCTTGCAGCCATGGAAAAAGAACAATCTGAAGTGAACTTTCCTGCACCTCACTCTATTTTTATTATTGGAGACTATTTTTGATTTCTATATTTGTTGTTTATATAAAAACAAACAAACAACTTTTGATTTTTATTTATATTTTACTGCTTCCTTCTTATTATTTTCCTCTGGAGTAAATACACCATTTTCTTTCAAGAATTCAATCCAGATCTGTTTTTTTTTTAATTTGATCACATAGCACCAGATAGCATAGACCTACTTCATTCATTTAACAGTAAACATTTTGATTTAATTCTAATGTGTGGCTTTTGTATTTTTTAATAACAATATGAGAGATTTACATCATTTTCAGCATCTCATTTGCTATAGCTGTATGTTCTGCTCTAAAATATTTGTGTATCCCCACCCAAGCTATATCTGCACAGACAACATTTCTCTGTAAAGATAGATTTTTCACTTATCCTATTGAATTGCAGCATGTTTTTATCAGATCCATTCTCTGATTTGTCAAGATCTTGAATTCTAAATTTGCCTCAAAAATGCATGCAGCCATTCCTCCAAGTCACTAACAGAAGTGTTGAACACTCATTGGTGTGGGAGAATTCCCACAGAAACTTCCTTTATTTAGCTCCCTGTCTGTCACTGGAACATGAATGACTGTTCCTCTAGATATATATTTCCAATGAGCTGTACAGCTGCCTCATCCAGTTGCCATTTCCCTAGCTTTGTCATGGGACTGTGCTTTAAGAAAAACTGGATAAGACACAAAATATCTGCCAATTCCCCTCTTAAAAAAATTTAAAAATTAAAAAAAAAATTGGATACCTAACAAATAGAAGAGTATTATTTTTTTTTTAAATAACATATTTGGAGAAGTCTATCTTGATTGTTACTTAACTTCTTATTATGTTCTATTTGCTTAGATAACATTTGCCTTTTTTGTTTCAGCATATTGCTGTTTTGTTTTGGAGAGGAAATTAAATGGGCCAGCCTAGCAATGACTAGTTCCTTGCTTTTATTAGGTACATTTGGATGATTCTGTTAGATCTTCAAAATATTTACAACTCATGCAGCTATTTTGTAATCCATTCTTCTCTTACTGAAGCAGTGTAAACCCATTTTTGTCTCTGCTGCTCCACCTGTACCAATTGGCTGACTACAGCTGAGTTTTTAAATAAAAAAAAAAAAAAAAAGAGAAAGGAAAAAAAAAAGAGAACATAAAGAGAACATAAAACATCTTGATCAAATCAAGATAATTGTTCTCTGTCAGGAACAAAGCTTCTTCTCTGAGTCAAAACTAATCCTTATGTCTCTTGTTCATTTTGCACCTTGGACTTTTTAACTGTGCTTCTTTTTGCCTGTATTTCTTTTTGTCTGTGCAAACATTTTATATTAATCTTTAGCAATATCAGTTAGAATCTACTTTCCATGCTCTCCCTTCTTATTTTCAGGCTGACTGAAACAAGATTGCGCCATGACAATCTTCCAGTCTGTGTGTGACAGCTGACATAACCCTGTGTCACATAAATGCGAATTGTGTGTTTTGTAACAAGATTGTGGCTGAGCAGCTGAAAGAGAGGCTGCCAGAGCTGGCTGGGATTGTGCTTTTTGGTGCCACCTCTTCTAGGAAGGAACAGGGAAGTGGAGTTTGTTCTTCTCTTGAGGTAGGCTGAGCAGAGCATAAATACAGAGAAGGCCTTGAACAGCAGCCAAAGACAGAATGGGTGCATGAAGCATGAAGATAAACAGAAGTTTTGCTCCTGATAGGAGCAAGGGACCTTTATGAAGGGAGACTTCCAAAGTTAAGACTAAGAAAAAAAGAAAGCAGGATACCCAGAAAGAACTGTGTGGAGTTGTAGAAACCCAGAAAGTTACTGTAAGTTGCTGAACAGAATAGCAAAGCTGACGAAAATTGTGTTCTTGCGAGAGCACAGCTGCCAGGGTACTGGCTTGTTTTGAACTAATTTCAGTCTCCTTTGACCAGGAGATGTGAGGTTTTCCTTTGTACATGACAACATTGTGGATGCTTCATATTTTGTATTGTAGTAGTACCAAACTTCAGACATTGGTTATATTTTCTTTCTGTCCTTGTGTAAGGAAAATGACTAGACAGTTGTCCCTCAAGGTTTTGGTGAATTTGGCATTTTTTCATAGCATATATGGTGACCAAGTCCAATTACACCGCTGTGTAATTATTCATCATCTGAATTCTTGTAGGCTCCTAGAGCTAAGACACAAGACAGTAAGTTTTTCCAAACAAGCAGCAAAGAGGGAAGAAAAGGGAAGAATCATCAAAGTCTTGAGACATGTTTTGGTGTTCTTTTTGCACTAAAAGGAAACTGTGAAACCTCCAGGTATAATTTAGGATTCAGTCAACCACAAAACAACATCGTAGATGAAGTGCTGCTGAGTCAGGTCCTTAGTTCCCACAGATGATCTATAATCATAAAAGTCTCTAAACCAATGAACCTGGAACAAAGAACTGCAGGAAAAATAATTGGCTATCTAGAAAGTTCCTCCGTTTGTTGTTTATATTGGATCTACATTAGGTGATGTATATAGATTTAATTTGTGCATTAAATTGTTTTGAAGGAAAATTAAATATTTTGTGTATTATTTAGAGGTAGCTTGGTAGAAAAAAATTACAGCATTCATATGATATCAATAATGAAGCAGGATATGCCAATGTATATTTGGGATTATAATAATTATGTTCTGCCTTCTAACTCTGGTAAGTCTGTCAGTGCACTTTCATGGAAAATATGTCTTTATCATGCATATCAGCATGCATATCATGCATATCAGCATAAATAAAGTATATTTTTACATCTGTATTTATTATTACTGAGGTGCTGAGATATACTGTCTCTAGCTTTAGTCTGTACTTTTTAAAGAGCAATTAAAAATTATTAGAAAGCATTGCGTGACTTTCTGAAAAGTAATTTTTACTGTACACTGGTGTAGCTGAGTAAAACACAAATTCCTGCATTAAAAAGGGGATAGCTAACTAAAATTTCAGATAAATAATATATAAATATATATTTATATATAAAGAATATATAAAATGTTTTAACTTGCATATGACTTTTAGTTAGATTATGCTTTTCTTTCAAGTCAGTGAAGTATAATGAAATTACTTCCTGAAAGATATCATAGATGAATATCTTCTCTATGTTTTGCATGTTCTTACAAAAACAGATGAAAATAGAAAATCTCTACTCAAAGTTTGATTAACTTTGGAAGCAGTTGGTACTTCAGCTGCTGTTTACCCATCAAGGTGTGTTATAAACCAATGATTCATATTGTGACATTTTAACTACATATATAAACTTAACTAAAGCATGAAAAATTGTGTTTCACTTCTGAATGGTTTTGCATCTCTTCTAGACTCTTTTGTTCCACAGCATTTTACCAAGAAAGAAATTTAGAATGATATTAGTAAACTAAATTTATTTGTAGTGCACATATGTTTTTGTTCTTATGAAGAAGTTGCCATGTTAATGCATGTTAGGAATGCATGAAAGGTCTTTTTGGTCTATGGCAGAAACTTGTTTTGGTTATTTCACTATAGGTTTGCTGTCATTGATTTCAAGATTTATTAATTGATAATTAATTACAAGTTTCTTTGTATATGCAAAACAAAAACTGTTGCAAATTGTGTTATTTGTTTATGCTATAAAATTCCCAAAGTAAAAATTATCAGCTTCTTGGTATCTTGCAGGTATTTGTAGTTTGCTTAAACCATAAACTAATCTTTCAAGTAGTGCTATCTTATTTTCATTTTTTAACTTCTTAAAGAGTTAACTTTTAACTTTCTCAGTGGTTCTTTTAAATGAAAAGATGAACTTCTCATCACTAGCCTAGATGCAACTTTGTTGTGCTGCAAAATGATATCTTAAGTATTTATTACTATTTGTAGGCATTAAAAGTGTTATTCTGTTTCTTAGTTTTTGTTATTAAGCATACACATAGATTAATACACAAATATGAAAAGCCTTCATTTCTCAACTCTATCTTTGAATTCACCATACATCCACAAAATAAGCTCTTACATGATTTGCATCAATGTTTTATGTTTTCAAAATATTTCTAGAACAGATTGAAGAACCCCTTCCTGCAAAACAACAAAAAAAAAAAGTAACTTTAATTGAAGATATGTATATAACTTTAGCATTTAAACCAGAAATATCTAGTCCTAATAGATGCATTTTAATCACTTTTTCTAGTATTTCTGTATGCATACCAGAGTCAGAAGAAATCATAGTAAATTTCTGCACTCTAAATACACTGAATTTCAGTTTTTCTCCCAAGTTGGAAATTACAGAGAAAGAGAAAAAAAAAACAACAAAATACCGGTTAGTATAAACAAGAAAATTAAGGTTGCTGCCAGAACATTTTTCCTGTTTTTGAACTTTCTCCCATGCCTGTTACAATGCTAGAAGACATTTTTCAAAGAAATTGAAACAATGTTGAAAATAACTCAAACTGTAAGATGGTTTGATATACACAATCGGAGAATCACAGAATGATTGAGATTGGAAAGGACTTCTGGTGATCATCTTGTCAATCCCCCTGTTCAAGCGGGGGTAGCCAAAGCAGGTTTCCCAGGACCACTTCAGTTTTCTGTACCTCAAAGGATGGAGGCTTCATAGCCACTCTGGGCCACGGGATCCAGTGATTGACCACCTGTAAAAAAAAAAATAGTGTTTTCTCACCTTTGGATAGAATTTCATGTATTTTCATCTGTTCCAATTGCCCTTTTCAGGGGACACAACTGAGAAAAGTTGATGAGTGCCTCTTCTTCATTCCTCTTCCCAGGTTTGTACACATGGCTAAGATCCCCCTGAACTTTCTCTTCCCCAGGCTGACCACTCCCAGCTGACTTAGCTGTCAGGTGCTGCAATTCCTAACTCATCTTCATGCAAGATGCACCAGATTCACTCTAGTAAGTCCATATATTTCTTGTACTGGAAAACCCAGTGCTGGACCCAGCTATTAATGGCCTTACCAGTACTGACTAGAGGGATCACCTCCCTTGACCTGATGACAACACTTATTCTAATGCAGTCCAGGATACTTTTGACATTTTTGTCTGCAAGGGTGTAGTTCTGGCTCTTGGTTTGCTTCTTGCCCATAAGAACACCAAATGTCTTCTCTGTAGAGCTGCCTTCTAGCTCATTGGCCCCAGTTTGTACTAGTACCTAGGGTTATTCCTCCTTCTACCTAAGGTGCAGGACTTTTCGCATGCCCTTGTTGAACTTACGGGAGTTCTGCTGTCCCATTTCTCCAGCCTGCCCAAGTCCACTTGGACTTGATCCATGATCCACTTGTGCAATAGCTGCTGCTCCCAGATTTATGCCAGCTGCAGATCTGCTGATAGTTCAGTCTTCCATCATCCAGGTCATGAATGAAGGTGTTAAACACAAAATGTGACAGTTTTTATCCCAAAAGCATACTGCTAGTGACTGTCTTCCACATGGACTTTGTGTTGTTGATACCAATTCTATGATTCCAGAAGTTCAGTCAGTTTTCAGCCCACATTACCAACCATTTTCCCTAGCCTTTCTCTGAGCTTGTTAATGGATGGTATCAAAAACCTTGCTAAATTTGAGATAAGCAACATTCAGTGCTCTCCCTTCATCTATCAAACCAGTCATCTCATCACAGAAGTCTGTCATATTGGTCAGGAATAATTTGTCCTTTATGATTGTATGATGGTGTGCTGGAATTTGGTTAAATTTGGCTATTTTTATCCATAATTTTACAAAATCACACTTCCATTCAGTTCAGTTTAGCCAAAAGTTGAAACTACACAGTCTATATGAAACAACTATTGACCAATTGTTAAGTGATGTTTTTAAGCATTCCAGCTATTATTTTCAGCTGCAAAGCAACATTAGGGAAAACTTAAGTATCAGGGGGAAAAGTACTTAACTTTGGACTCTGTGGCAGTTAAGAGTGCTAAGTGAAGGTCTGCATTAAACTACTCTTCTGGGAGTTTTCCTTTTTGCTTCAAGGGTGTGTGAAATATATGCTAAAAATTTCATAACAGTATACAAGAAAAGATGTGAACTGAAATTTATGCAAGGACTTCAACCAAATTATTATCAACATTTTCATATTCAGTCTTCATAGTACTTTGTAGGGTTACATTTCTGCCAATATTCAAGCTCTGATGAAATGGGGATTATACAACAAATTCTTTTTAAATTAATCTGTCAAATGAGTATCATTAACACAGAATCTCATCATAGTAATTACTTAAGAACCAGGCATTAGAACATTTAGCATCTAAAAGAGTTTATTATATTCAAGTGTTGTGAAAGTATCTTTGAATATAATTTTATCTCCTTATTTATTTTTGACAAGATAGAAATAGTAGAAAGCAGTATATAATAAAAGAACAACAGGAAAACAATGGAAACACAAAATTAATAAATAAGATTTCTAGCATTTAATGCAGCAGATTCTAATACCAAATGTAAATCACCTAATTGCTAGGTTTTATCCTTTTGAAAAGCAATGATAAGTATGGGGATCAGATTATGGATATCTCTTGCAACATCCCTGTGGTGACATTTGATAATATAATACCTTTGCTTGTGTACTTGTCTTATGCATACACATGTTGCAGTAGGTCCACAAAAAGGAAACAAATAAACAATGAATAGAAAATATATCAAGGCAATTTTACAGCCTGCAGCTTCGTTGATGCCAGAAGAGTCTGCAAGTATCTAGAAGAATCTAAACTAAGTTTTGGGGAAAATCCTGACCCTTGCTGATCAGATTTAAAAGTGTACTTTCTAGCATAGAGAAAATTTAGTGTAAATGCTCTTGTGAATAAAGCTAGTCAGTCCCAATACAGAAAACAGAACTGAATTTATTAGATGTGACATTTATTATTTAAAGCTACCAGCAGTACTGATTCCTGTGATCAAGAGGTAGCATATGTGAGTTCAAACCACTGTTCAGATGAGCTGCTATATATTATAAGGGTTTCTCAATAGTAATGTCCATCATTACTGCATTTATGCCATTAGTCACTCCTAACCTTAATAAAAATTATAGGGTAATGCTGAGTTTTCTTATACTATTTTTTTTTAAAGTAAAGCTGGAAGTTACAGGATGCACCTCAGTAACTGTTCTTCCTTCTTCAATGTTTGTGGGAAGGTGGCTTTTTGAAAACACCAATCAAATGGAAACTCAGGTTTCTTTTTCCCTGTGACAGTCTTTGAAATACCTATCTAAATTCAATAGATTATCTCAAGTCACGCAAAGCACATCTCTAGAGGAAAGGCAAAAAATTGCTTCAGCCTGTAAGACCTTGCTGCTGCCTGGGAATTTAGCCAGTGAGAGATGGCTATTATGAATTTTGGTGTTTTTAGTGGGTGGATGATTTTAATTCTATTATATCTGAGAGATGTAATGGTGTTAACATTCACAGTGAGGAATTATAGTCCAGTAAATGTTTTGAGGAAGGGGCCTCACATGATAGCCTATTTTCTTAGAAAGTCTTCTACAAAGAACAAAACAAAATTCAAAGAGCTGACTTCTTTGAACAACAGGAGAGTTTGTAAGGAAGACAGGAAGGCTAACTGACTAAGTTGTGGAAAAAGGGAAATTAGAATCTGAGGAGATGCTTCTAGTAGTCAATGACAGAATAAAATATTTGATATAAAAAATAAAATTTTTGGTATACAAAATAAATTGCATACATGAAAGGGGAAATTAAGAATCCTGCTACAAAGGGCGTCTAGTCAAAGCGACTGGGATGTAAGCTCAGAGGTAGAAGTGGAAGTTTCTACTAAGAAACCTCATACTATGTATGAAATACTGTTTTCAGGGCAGCTTGACTAATGCGTGGTTCAGTATTGTTTTGAAAAAATGAGATATGAAAGTGCATTTTATCTTTCCTATATTTTCATGTGGAGAGAGAGATAGAGAGGATATTCTTATATATGCTGTCTAGAGTAAGAAGATATATTTAAAATATTTTAAAACTCTGTCAGTTTCCTTTTACATTCATGCGCCTTTATAGGCTTAATCATGTGAAAGGAGAGGTCTAGAGGAAGTATGATTAAGCTAATTCTATCTTAGAGAGACCCCTTTTTGAGAAGGAGTATCAGTCAGAGTATTTCCAGAGATTTTAGTAGGAATGTTAGCAGAATTCAGAGGCATCAGCTGAGAGGATACAGTTGGGTTAGGAATAGCTTTTTTAATCATCTCAATGGCCTTTCTTTATGACAAACAGCTCAAGACGATCAAGAGGAAGGAATTGAAATGTTAATTCAGCACAGTAAGGCCAATCTCACTCACAAAACCAATTTCTTGTTTCCCTTTAAATTCCTCTTTAAAACTCTCCTTTACATTTATGCCTACATCACAACTCATTTGTTGCGGCATCGCGTTGTTTTCACCAGTCCCATGCCGCTCCGGGGCGTCTGAAAGACGCAATTTCTCCATGGGACTAGGGTGCCGCTTGGTCCCGGGTGCCGCTTCCGCGGCGCGCTGGTCGGGGCTTGCCGGGTTCTGTCGCCCGCACGAGGGTCGAGGCAAAGAGGCGAAGGAATTGTCTACTCCATCCACGTGGGAGGCTGGAGAGATTTTATTTGCTGCGGGGAGCTGCGACGGAGATGCCGCGGCTCGCTCCCCTGCGCCCCCGTGGACAAAAATGGCCCCAAGATCAGGGGGCATGGGGTTTTATCAGGGCTGGGATGAGGAGGGCAGAAGCCCTCCCGCCCAATGGAGACAGGTGCTGTGGCGGTGACGTGGACCACGGTGCCCAACAGGGATGCGACAGGGGCGGACCCCGGACTCCGGGGTGAATGGGATTGTGGGACCAGGGTGACAGACACTGAACTCATCGGACAGGACGGGGAGTGGTTACAGGAGTGGCTTGGGCTAGCTCCAGTGGCAGGCAGCCTGGAGTGGGCCATCGCGGGGGGAGTGGGGGGCAACACGGGGGGTGTACAGGGGCACACAGAACCGGCTAACTAACACATATCAGAGCCCCTAATCTGAACCCAAACCCGAGATGCAACAATTTGTCAGTGCTGATCGCATATCTCTACTCTTCTGTTTATGGGCAACTGCCTTCAGAAGTTGCCAATATTTTTTCTATAAGAATTAAAAACATGTGTCTTTAATAAAATACTGATTTTTTTTTTTTTTTTCACCACAGCTAATTATCTTGGGCAGAACCCGCACGGATGTGTCCAAGTTTTGAACTGCATCTCACTGCTGTGAAACATCTGTTTGCACTTGACCATGTTAGGTTGCCAGAAGCATGATCAAATTAACTGTGGAACCAAGGTCAGACCCTCTAAGTTGCTGTAAGCAGCTATTATTTTCTAATTGTTAAGAAATGTAGAATACTTATGGCAGAAATAGCCTAAGATTACATCTTTTGCTGTGGCTTATATTTATTTGAGAAAATGAAAACAAACACAGTTTTGTATCACTTTCATTTGGCTTTTCCTATGGCTGTATTCTGTACCTGTGATAGGGCAACTTTGGATGAACAGACAGACTGAAGAATTAGAGGCTGGAGAGCAGAGCTGTGGAGAGATACCTGGGGGTTATGTTTGACAGCAAGTTGAACGTGAGTCAGCAGTGCCCTGGCAGCCAGGAGGGCCAGCCTGTGGTGTCCTGGGGGGCATCAGGCACAGCATCACCAGCTGGGCAAGGGAGGAGATTGTCCCCTCTGCTCTGCACTGGGGTGCCTCACCTCGAGTGCTGGGGGCAGTTTTTGGGTGCCACAATATAAAAAAGATATTAAGCTATTAAAGAGTTTCCAAATGAGGGACATGAAGGTGCTGAAGGGTCTTGAGGGGAAGCCATATGAGCATTCACTGAGGTCACTTGGTCTGTTCAGCCTGGAGAAGAGGAGACTGAGGGGAGACCTCATTGCAGTCTGCAACTTTCTCACAAGGGGAAGAGCAGGGGCAAGCACTGATCTCTCCTCTGTGGTGCCCAGTGACAGGACCCACAGGAACAATGTGAAGTTGTGTCAGGAGAGGTTTAGGTTGGATATCAGGAAAAGGTTCTTCCCCTGGGAGGTGGTTGGGCACCGAACAGGCTCCCCAGGGAAGAGGTCACAGCACCAGCCCTGACAGAGTTTCAGAAGGGTTTAGACAACAGCCTCAGGCACATGGTGTGACTCTTGGGGTGTCCTGTGCAGGGGCAGGAATTGGGTTTTGATGATCCCTGTGAGTCCCTTCCAACTCAGGATGTTCTATGATTTTATCATATATTTTCCACTTCTGTCTCAGACAGAACATGATCATATCCTGACAGAAGAACAATTTTAGGCAAGGAAAAAAAAAAACAACAAAACTGTTCTTCCTAGGAGTAGGAGATACTTAAATAGCATATTGGCCATTTACCATTTAACTTTTTATCATTTTTCTGAAAATTATTCCTTTTCATTAGTCAAATAATGTAGTTATAATTAAGTTCAACAGTCCAAATCAATGTATCTGTGCTTTTGTATAAAAACTTTCTACATGACTAGCAGGTAACAAGATTATGGTCAAAACTAGGAACAATCATGTAAACTGGGTCTCTCAGTACAGCAATTACTTTTGATTTTTTATAAAAATTTTCTGGCCAGAATATCTAAGCTGACAACTAACAGTAACTAAGCAATTAGGGACATCTGTTCTTCTGTGCTCCTGAAACCTGTTTTATAAATAGATGTGCAATACGTTCTCTTTCTTTCAATAGAGTAGGGGTCCTGTAATCTTATTTCATATCAAATTCTTAAGAAGCAAATCTTGACAATATAAATTATGTTTAACCCTTTTGATGCATTCTCACTTTTATAGGAAAGTATAATTTAAAATGTTGTCTTTGCATATAAATACAGTTCTACTTTGTTAAATATGTCCCATTAGTTGGACCCTGCATTGACATACTCTTCTGTTTACAACAAAGCCGTTAGAATTATCTTTTTGCATATATAATTTTTGAGTACTGTGTAAAAATGAAAATGAGAACTTTGAGAGAGAATCTACTGAGTAGCTCACTAGGACGATTTACTGTTATATATATATGATATTTTACCAAAAAAACACATGCAGTATTATTTCTTACCATCAATACAGCCCCACTTTGGGCAGATCAGTGTTTTCATGTCTTAGAGATCTAGGGCTTTACTGCGAGCATGGGATTTACTATTCAGTTTTCTGTGACTACTCTGCTTAATCTCATTCTCTAAACACAATAGCTTCCCTATATAAACACTAAAATGTGCATCTAATTTATTACTACTTGTAGACTTGGAACTTATTGAATTTATAGCCTGGAAGAGTAAAGCCTGTTGTCATCTCTGTGGATCAAAGCATTTCTTTGTTAGTAAGATGAACTCAGAGAGCACTGCTGATGACAAAATTGTACCTTCAGATCAAGCGCTCTGAAAATGTAAAGCTGAAGCAGTATTCAGAGGTAAGGGGAAAGGACACGTCAGAATCAAAATTAATAAGATGTTTCAACTTTCTATGTGCAGATTACAATGAAGTAGAAGAAAATTTGTTTTATTTCAAAGTAGTTTTATACTAATAGCTGTACTTTTTTTCTTGTTTCCTAAATATACAGTCCATGTTGCCAAGGGTTCCCATATTTTCAAAGTGACAGGGTGAATTCAGCATTCTACTTATCAGAGGTATTATAGTACTGGTAGTACTAATAGTACTATTTCCAAGGAAATAACTGAAAAAACACAAGACTATCAAGAAAAGTGTTCAGGCTTTTTCTCTTCATGAAATTGTTACTACAGTGTTTTCCCATATGTCTGACTCCACAGATGTCTGAATTTTATAATACAGAGCCATTTTTAGTCAATATATCATCCCTGCCTTACTACACAAGGTACTTTGATACAGACTTGAATGAAGATTTAAGAAATCTATCTCCTGAAGCAGAAGGGTTAATATTTACATTCACAGTCTCATTAGCTTCAGGGCTTTTCCAGGTCCTACAGCTAAAATGCTAAAACTAAAATGCAGGATATCAAAAGACAATACGTGTGTGCAAAAAAACAAAAATCGTTTGTGAAGTAGTATATTAGAGGATATGGTAAAGTACTGCAAGACAGAACTACAGGACAAAACTACATGAGGACATATAAGTTAACTCTAAAATCACATTGTCATTAAGAGAAAGTGGCATAGTCATTCTAATGTGTTATTCTGCCTTGGCTGTGATGAGTAATTTCTCAGAAAACTAGTTTCTTTAGATATAATTCTGTAGAGACATGCACAGCTCTCCAGCACTGACTGAATGAGACAGCTTTGCACTAGCCTGGTGTATTCCATTTTGCTGTATAGATTAACCTATAAGGTGAATTTTGGGAATTTGGTCCACTGTTAGATGTTTCATGGAACATGATAATTCACAGTTCTCACATCAACTCATAAGGTCTCTAATCATTCAAATCTGAAAATACAGAAAACTTGACAGTCCTAAAGTCACAAGGAGAAGGAGAATGCCAGAGCATTCTCAGAGTTGTTTTTATGACAACACAACCCTGAGTATATGATTAATATTAAATTTATATATGAGATAGTAAATAGAAATCTGCAGGTGAATTTGAGAGCCTCTAACATGTGATTAAGAGATAATTAATATGGCAAGGTAAAAAGCTGAGCAAAAGGTTTATTTCCATTAATTGATCTAGCTGCATTTTAACAGAGAAATTATGTGCTTACACAATTTGAAGGTGGATAACAAATACTAATCCTTACAAAATGGTTGATCTATCATAAACTTGTTTTACAGAAACTTCACCCTTTAATGGCTGCTGACTGAACTGCTCAGGGTGAAAATTATCCTAGAATGACTACTAGGGTCAATTTTTACATAAGACTGGTAGTATGCTTTAAGAATCACTGAGGGTTTTTTTCTTAACTAATGTTATAGGAATAGAAAACCAGATAAAAGAAATAATTTACAACAGCTTTTAAACCCAAAGTTTGTATAGAGATATGACATAGGTTCATTTCCTCTTGGCAATGACTTAAAGGACTTAAAACCACACAAGTTGTGTAGAAGTCCTAAAGAGCTGCAAAGACTGAGGTGTGGATAAAGAGGATATCCCAAGAAGATCTAGGACTAGGGAAGAGTTCATTTATCCTAACCAAGGTGCTAAAAGGTAAAATGTGTTTTAGGAAGAGGTTATGTTTTGGGAAATAGCGTTTTCTAGTAGGTAACTTGAAAAATATAAGGTTCTGCTTTCTGTGATTTCCAAAAGGACAGTTTGGGATGGGGGGCACAAAGAAAGGAAAAGCGTCCTCTTTTTAGTTCACTTTCTCTAATATCCTGATTGTGATGAGATCATTCCAGCTGGCCCATATTAGATCCTCCTTTATCCATTGTGGTAGTTGACCTTGGCTGACAACCAAGTGCCCACCAAAGCACTTTATCACTCCCCACCTCAGCAGCATGGTGGGGAGAAAATAAGACAAAAAAAGAACTTGTGGATCAAGATGAAAGCAGTTTAATAAAGAAACAGCAAAGGTCATTCATGGAAGCAAAGGTAAACAAAGTGATTTGATTCACTACTTCCCATCAGCAGGCAATGACCAGCCACTTCCTAGCAAGTAGGACTTTAGTACTCCAGAAGACAAATACAGCTTTTGTTGCTGAACAGGTGCCATATGGTATGGGATATCCCTTTGCTTAGCTTGGATCAGCAGTTTTGGCTATGCTCCTTCACAAACTCTTGCCCATACCTCAGCCTACTTTCCTTTGGAGGGGTGACAGTTTAGAAAGAGAGCCTTGGTGCCATGCCAACACTGCTCAGCAGTAGCCAAACACTGGTGTGTTATCAACACCTTTCCAGCACCAACACACACCACGGCAAAATGAGGGCTGCCATAGGGAAAAGTAACTCCATCCTAGCCTGAATCAGTACAGCCCTGGAGAATTTGAAGAGAATTAAAAATTTATTTCCAGAAGGCTATTTTAATCATTGATCTTTAAAAATTAATGAAGCAACATGTCACTGGCTTCTATAGGAGGAAACAAGGTGGTCTGAGCTCTAAGAAATGTTAATTTGAATGTTGCTTGTCTGCATGTAAACACAACTCTGACATGGTTCAAATTTACTCGTTTTTGCAAGAGATCTATGGTTTCTTTAAAGGACTGTTAAACTATTTTCAATACCCGAGAAGAAACACATCTGCACCCATGTTCAAATATACAGAATGAAAAATTCAACACCTTAAGCAAAATACTTCTTCCCCAGATTAGGCAAATTTGTAATTTCAGCTACTATTGCAGCAGAAAGTTCTTTAAGGCTTAGAGACATCAACTTTTTCTCAGGTACAAAGTGGTTCAGCTGATGAAGGTGTGACAGCTTCTATTGCCAACTTAACATCCAGCCCTTAGGAGGACTTTATAATCCCCAAAATAAAAATGTTTCCTCTAGTCCTGACAGCCGAAATCAGGGTTTGAAATATTCAGCCTATTAGAGGACTAGAGAACAGTGGATTAATCTCTTCCATAATTCTGAAAAGGGCTGAGCTAAAAGACATGTATCCTTTCTTTCTGGCAATCCCCGTAAAATAAAATCACACATCTTTCAAACTATGGATCCTATTACCATATAAAGCCCATGTAAGTTGATGCATGCCATGTCTGTGGTATTTAACTGCATGAAGAGAAGCCTTTAAACAAGCATGGGTACATCCACCAAAACTGATCATCCTGAAGTTGGACCAGTTACACAGGCAACAGGATAACTAATGTTACTTTTTCTAATATGGTTTTAGTAAAGATCCATCTGCCTCAACAAAAACAAAAGGCAGATTTATAATGAATTTCTTAAGAGGTTGGTCAGACTTCAAGCTTCTGGAAGAGACACATAACTTGTCATAGAAAATAAATGAAAACACTGATGAACACCCAGCATCTCATTGCAAAGCAATGTGAACATAAATATAGACATATATATTTATATAAACCAGAAGATACTTACATTGCATTACATAAACTGTCTAAAGTACTAAACATTTTGCATTGTACTGCAAAAGTATTCTGGAATAGCATGCCAATTGATGGTAAATACAAAGAAACCTCATGCACCAAACCTTACTTCATTCTTAATAGGAGTTGCACAGGCTGGTAACATCCATCAGCCATCATCAAAACACAACTACCACATGTTGCCTAACCTCTGGCATATTAGGTAATATTCCCTGCATATCTTCACTTCAAAATCTGCCCCATCTGACAAAGAAGTTTGAAACTTAAGTTTTCTTCGTCTGCTCTGATTTAATTCATCTTATCTCCTGTTATGGTAAAAGTGGAATATTTTCTTCTCATTAGTCATACCCAATACAAGCATAACATGTAGCAGCCTTTCACAATACTTCAATGTAAAAATGATGGCTTCTTAATAGCTCTTTTTTTTTCAATATGCAAATTTCAAAATCAAACATTTCACATCACATCAAACTAAAACACTATTCAGAGGTCAAACTGACTATTCCTAATATTTTTTTTGCTAAAATTACTAGATTAAATTATTCTTCTATGTCGTATTTTACTGATTTGAGTTCTCAGTTGTCTTTTGAGCTAGGACAGAAATGTCAAGAAAGTGCTACAGTGCTTTAGATGTCAGAAACAACTTTTGCCATTGCATGGCTTTAGATGTAACTTGTTTGTTTTACCTGCAATTCTTCATGTTCTCCAGATATTGTTGCAATAACTCAAAGAATTCAATGCCTCAAAGTGTATGTGTGTATATGTATATATATATACACACACATATATATATATATATACATATATACATACATATATATATATATATATATATATATATATATATATATATATATACATATATATATATTGCTTCTTGTGTCCATAGGTTACAAATAAAAAAGATTTGGTCATACTAAGTGATTCTATCTAAGCCCTGTCTTTGGCTGAAACAATTTAATCTTATTTTAACCTTATATGATTTGGAGTATTCTTATATAAGGCATTAATAATAAATTATTCTTTTTATAAACTTTTCTGGATATAAATGCTGTTTCATCAGCCAGAGGTTTTCTGCCTTGGATGAAAGCTTCAGAAGAACATCCATAAAAATATTTTACAAGGGTATTTATTATGTGTTTATACAGTATTTTTTACAAAGAATAAAACAACCAACAGGGAATATGGGTGTGTATCCCGTCTTTGGGGTTTTTTTCCCAAACTTCCTAGTCACATAAGAAACTTGTGAAATATCTGGATGACTGCCCTTTCATTTTATTTTATTTGTATATTAGTCATTTAGACTTACTATTTAACTATGTCCTCACTTCAGCTAGATTTCTTATCATTTCTTTATTTGAAAAATTAAAATAAAAATTGCTATTACTAAGAGATTTCACCTTTCTTTATGGATAGCTGAAGGGATCTCTCTACCATATCCTTTTATCCTTATTTTGATAGAATAAAAAGACCAAGTTTTCACATATGTGTCTACAGTTTTTCTCAGGCTAAATGAATTGACAAAAATAAGTAGGGATTAGCAATGCTGATCTTTGTTGCAAGTAACGTTTGTACTTGGATCAAATACAATAGTTTGTCCTTTAATTGTCAATATTGCAAAATGCTGTATTTCAGAATGTGGGAAAATTTCTCAGTCTTCAAGTTTCTGTTTTTGTGTTTCATTCTGGCTGCATAATGATTTAGGGAAGTTATATTCAATAGTTCTGCAAAATATCCTGTATTTGACATTATCTATCCATATTGTTAAGTGAGAAGAAATGTTTGATTGAATGGTATAACAAATCTGTATCTCAGATGAAAATTCCTCATTTTGCTTTGTGATAGCTCTCAAAAATCAGAGATGTTCTTCAGCTCAAGCATTTTTCACTGGGCTGATCTGTTAGCATATCAGTAAGGCATAATACAGCCTTTTCATCAGACAGAGGCTTAAAGGTCTGCTGCAGGTTTTTTCTAGCGACAGAAGAAGATCCCAGCAGACAGGAGGCTTTAGTCAAATGTTTTACTTGGTTATAAATAACGGATTGAAAAAGCAGTTCTCCATTCTTGACAGATCCATTGATTTCTTGAATTTTTGGCAGGTTTGTTATGGCAGATGTGCTCAGTGGAACTGTAGGGTATGCTCATAACTCATTACAGATTTTTGGAAACTGCTGTTTCTGCTAAGTTATTCAGTTAAGAAGTGGAAACCCACATTTTATAATAAAACTTGATGACATCTGTCACAGCTTGATTACTTATATTGAGGTAGCAACTTAATTCCTTTCATATGATTAAATAACAGTGTGGTAGTTTATGTCTAATGCTGCCATCTATCCAAAGGCTCAAATCAGTTTTTGATCAAGTCTTGAAACAAAAAAAGGCTCCAAACAGATATAATGCCAAACATTTTCACCACAAGGACGGTCAAGCATAGGAACAGGTTTCTCAGAGTAGCTTGTGTAGCCTCATTCTTTTCAACTTAGACTGGTTAAAGCCCTCAACAATGTGATCTGACCTTGCTTTAAGAAGGACCTCTTGAGGTGTCTTCCAACCTGAACTTGCCTATGATTTTGTAAAAACTATTTTGTTCCTGATTTAGGAACATCAGTGTATTATTATTGCTCTGTACAAGTGCTAAGTCAACTGCACATTGTCTTAATCAGACATTGGCTAATATGACACCTCCAATGAACTACTCTATAATTTTAACTATTAAAATTCTGGTTTTTATATATAATATCAAAAGAAATTTTTAAAACCTTATACAAACTTGGGATGACTTTCCCCCTAATCTGTAATTCTTAAACTTAGGCAACAGAAATTAAATTGCTTGAGATATGATAAGGAAGTACACTGAAATACCAGACTTCTATTGATAGTCTGGTTTTGGTCTAGAATTTTATACTTTTCAGTGCTAATCCAAAGAAAAAAATGATTAATATGCTTTTTTCATAGTTGGCAATTTAATACTCTAAGAACATGAATTAATCAGAGAAAAATAAGATCAGAGTGTAAGAGCGGCCTGACTACAAAAAAAAAATGTTCACATGACTTGAGAAATCTCCAGAAACAATACTGAATTCAGACACAGCAGAGTAACAGAGAAGGGAGAGGAAATTTTGTTTTTCTTGAAGAGCATTTTTAGTAGCAACAGTGGTAGAAAGGCACTGAGATTTCAAAATATATTGCATTATTCTGTACTCTAAAGGAAGGGTATAAAAATATTTAATAGCAGTTCTTCAGAAATAGAAACTGCACAATGTATACCATAATTTGTAACAGTTCTGCTTTCATGTGCCAGCTCTACCTGCAAATTGCCCAAAGTTATCATCTACATGAGAATTAAACACAGTATTTTACAAACTGGCACTGAAAGGCTAGAATTTTGGGTGGATTCTAGGAGGTTAAAAGAATTTGTGGTGTCAAGGAATCAAATACTAGTTTAGTATTTTGTGACCAAAACTTCTCTCTAGAGATTGAACTTCTCAAATAACAATGGAGTCCATTAAAATATACTGAAATATGAAAAAGCAAGACTAGGGCTTTAGGAGAAAAATACTTCAGCTCATATGAAAAGTAAATTGGACTGATCCAAGATTTTTGCTTCTGATAAAGACAGAACAAAAGGGAAATATATGTTAAAAGAGATTAACAATGATAATCTCTTTAATTTTTCACATTTTAACTATAAAGTAAGGAGGAATAAGGCAGTTATCATTATACTTGACTAGCTTGAGGGTTCAATTACAATTCTCTTTGTAAAACTGGGTAACTTCTTCGCATTCATGTAGAACTAAACTTGTTCTGCTCAGTTAAAAAAATATTTTCAATGCCAGTAGTAATTTAGAATCTATTTTTTGGAAATGTATCCAATGTAGAGAACTGTTTATTAGATTTTATAGTGATCCTCAGGCACATAATATCTATTGCAAACTCCATCTGTGGGTACCTTTTGTTGTGCTTGTCTGTGAACAGATGCATCTAACATTAGCATCTTACATTAGCATCTAACAGTAGCTCTCAGAAGTTCCTTCACACACCAAAAAAAGAAGAAAAAAAAGGAAAAAAATGTCCAGTTTATATAAAATTGACCTAATTACTAGGAGTTTGGCAAATGCAATATTTTTTCTGGGCATTCTCACAGGTAGGCTACACAGAAGTACACTGGACTTCAGGGTTTAAATATAATACAACTAAATAAAAAGACTAATTCTTGTCCTGAAAAGCAGTTAGATGAGATGGAGCTGGGAAAAAGCACTAAATCTTTCAACAGCCAAAGTCCCTACAAACTGCTTCATGCAACAGATGTATTCTAAAAGTGGAGGTGTGAAAAGTGTATTTCTAGTATCCTTTAAAGGAAAGCAGACGGCCTAACACAAACACCCCATATAGGAATGATTCAGATCAGAAGTCTTCCTTCTCTCAGAGGCCATACTGATCTTTGGGGGACAACAGCCCATAAGGGAAAGGATGCTATGACCATAATTACTTGCAATCACAGGGAGAAATTACAAGATGAGGCAAAGACACTGACTACAGCGTCCAGGCACACTGATGCATTTGCATTTGGTCACCCAAACTGTGAAGGACAGGTGATATTTTAAACTATTCTGTTGTCTTACAGAATGCTATGCACCAACAAGGCAAAGAGTGTTCTGTGGAGGTAGGCTGTTTGCCCAGAGTACAAAGAGTGTTCTCGGCCCGCAGGTTTATGAGGACTGCCTGCACTGTGGGCCTCATGGTGGATGCATACTCTCTGCTGATGCAAGGGGCTCCTCCTAACAGCTCTTGTCTCTCACCCTGCCAGACACTGTTGGGGGAACTAGAAATACCAGATACCCTTGACATGCACATTTCTATAAACTTGCCATGAGTTCAGCCGGTGCCAAGGCATAAGGGAACTTGTTGGTCTGCAGCAAGAACAGAATAAAACAACATGTGATGGCATAACTGGGTAGAAAACAAACCAACTTTTAGATAGCCTGAACTTTATGAGGTTTTAGTCTAAGTGATGCCTGTCCCATGGTTCTCCTCACTATCCCCAGCAAGCTGGTTTTCTCTTTCTGGTGCTTTCTCTTTCTGGCCTTTGTTGTGCTCAGACAATCCAGAATGCTGAAGCTGCCTCACCTGGAACAACACCCACAGCCATGGGCCCAGAAGAGACCTGGGCCTAAGCTAGAGGAGCACTGGTGGGTGGTTTAGGCAGGTCATAGCTGGTGGGGGACCATGTTGACCCAGTACCAACTTGCAGGCTGACTCCCTGGTTTTACTGAGCTTTGCCTCATAACTGTGTACCCACCAGGTGTTTTCTGGACCTGATCCCGATCCACAGATTGAATTCCAGGCTTGACTTCAGACCTACTTCCTCACTGTACTACTGATCTGGACTGGAGGTCAGTCCTGGCTGCCATTCATGTTCAGATATGCTCCCTGGCTGCTATATGTGTATCCCTGCTGTCTCCACCCCTCATCCCAAAGGGAGAAGCTGGCCTGGTGGCCCAGGCATATTTTATTTGCCAGTATGAATTTAGATACACAGTGCCTGTGCTGACAGGCTGTCAGCCCCCCAGCTCCAGCGCTGGTGCTCAGAGCAGTTCTTCAAGGAAGCATTCTCCAAGGAGGGACCCTTCGGCAGTCCCTCTGTCAGTGCCATCAAACCAGTTAGGGACACCAGTTTATTCCAGGTTCTGTGCTAGCAGTACTTTGAGAAAAGTTTCAAAGCTGGTTTCTGTGTCTTGGGTTTGATTTGGGTTTGTTTGTTTTGGGTTTTTTTTGACACAGAGGTTTTGTGAGGACTTTTGTCAATCTGTTCTGATTTTAAAAAGGAGCTCATGACATTTCTGATGGATCTGGCCAATGTCAAGGTTTGACATCCAGTCTTCCCCTAGCAGGCTGGTTTTGACTCTCAGTGCTGCAAGGGGCTGGTACACCTGCTGTGGTCTTGTAGTCGTATTTAAGAAAATACTTCTGTGACATAAGTACAAGGAGGAGAGTGGGAAGAAACACTCTAGTATAGAGGCATCATCTAGAGCTTGCCATGCATATGAGCATATGTTCTCAGCCACTGCCACTATGTTTGACTAAAACTTTTAACAGGTGATTTTTATGCTCAGTGTTTCTGTTGCAGGTCTGTAAGAAGCATAAGTTTGTTTGCCTGAGAGATGGGTAAAAAATAAACTTAAAATGCAAATGTTGGAATGAACAAGCAATGCTAACTTATATAATCCTATCATGCATCATTTGCAGATCTGCCCAAAGAAAGCTTTTCTTTGTATAATAGGCATCTGCTTCAAGAATGGTCCATAACAAGCCCTCTGAGAATTCTTGGTAATTACATTAAAGGTTCCAGTATTAAAAACATCGTAAAATACCAAGGAAGATTTTGTATCACTTAAGGTACTTTCTTCTATTAACTATTTTCATTATTCAAAAGTGAATTGCTTCTTTGATAATTCATCTGTAAGTCTTCTGTGTTATCAGCTATTTGCAAAGTGATTGATTTTATGGGAGATTGTAATTTGTGAATTTAAGCAGCCTAATGTTGTGTGGTGAGTTATGAAAATTCTGAACGTAGTATCTGGTGCCTGTAAGATGAACAATTGTCTTTACAAGAAACGGGATGATAAGAAAAAAAACAGTTTATTACAACATAAATGCTAGTTACAATGTTTTAAAGCACAACTACCCTCGCACTGAGAGTTAAGTTTCTGACACCATAACAAAAAGAGCAAAAAACATTTAAATTTTAGTCTCATCCATGTGCCTCTTCCTCATCTTAGTCCCTCTCCCTTACATTCACATGCACACATGCACATTTTTGCATCCTGTTTCCTCACTGTTGTGGCTGCCTAAGTCATTATTTCCACATGCAGCTCATTGAGGAGGTGCTAGCAGCCATACAGCAGGAGGCAGCTCCCAAGAGAGCTCTGGTTCCTGAGAAAAAGAGACCACCATGGTATGCTATGTGTTACAGGACTCCACAGCTGAATCCTAAAAAATGGAACGTAGCAGTCGCCCGAACAACACTGTTTTGGGAAAATTACAGCTTGAGTACAGTGGAAATGATCATACTTCCCTATGGCAAATATTCTTGAAAAACAGAGAGACTGAAAACAGTCCTTGAAAGCATTTAACAGCTGCAGACAGACTCAGAGCATAATAGCTCTTTGATCTTGTGTATGATGGGAAGAACACCACTGGGCCCTTAATGCCATCAATTTATGCAAATGTCACGGAAGGAGACTCCATGTAGTTAAATTGTTCCATCTCAAGTGCAACATTTATGAAAGCCATCACTTCTTCATCATCCTCCAGGTGAATGCAAATTATCATTATATAATATAATGATCATTATATAATCATTAGATCATTATATAATAGAAATTAAATCTAAATATTATCTTTGAGTTTGAAGAACTACAATATGCTTTAATTAGAAAGAAAAGTGCCTGTGATACATATAAGCCTGTTTGCAAAAAGCTACTGTTGAGAAATGCTGACTGTAACTAATAATTCAAACCCTATAATATCATAAGGAAAGCCCCATATAAAGTAGCAACTGAAAATGCACAAACAACAGTCATTGTAAGAAAAAGGAAAATCTGGGATACAATTTCCATTTATTTTGTGCAAATCTTATTGTGGCTGAGATCAGCAGAGATTTTTTACAAAATGGGCTCTGCATATAAATTATTTTTGAAAATATTGTTATCAATGCTTACAGACACTGCCTTTATATTAAAGAATAGGGTTTCTCCTACCTGATCTTGGAAAAAAAAATAAGAGCAGTAGAGCAGTACTGATTTCTGACCCTGCTCTCCTGCTCTAAATTCAGCCTTTTTTTTCTTTTTTTTTCTTTTTTCCCTCAGAGACTTCAAGGGATTTTTTCTTTTATTTATCTAAATAAAACTGTGTTTGCTTGGTTATAGCTTTCTCATCTTTCATGGGATGAGTGAGTTTTAAAACTCCATGGAAACAACAATGATCATCTGAAAAAACTGCATCTTTTAACTTGCAGCAAATATTTTTACAGTACAGATAGGAAACACATAATGAGAAATTTGAAGATAAAAAAATTATTTAAAATTGCTTGCTAGTAAAAATAGATACATAATTTAAATAAATTTCTGCATAAAACCCCTTGGTTAAAAACAACTGAGATCATAACATTTTTTGTTCAGTCCTATGCAGCCAAAACCAAAGCCAATTAAAATATAAAAGTTAAGGGTAAATTCTTATCCTGGACACAAAGTTACTAGATTTTTTTCTCTTGCTGTAATTGTTACAAGGTACTGATTATGACTTAAATTAAAAAAAGTAATATGGATATCATTGATATGTAAGATTTCTTCTTTAAGCATAAGGATTTGACAGCTATAGATGATCACTCCCTGTTAGCTCCAGTATGGATTGATCCTGCACTTTTAATGACTAGCAGCAAAGCAAGTGCAGTAATTCAACAACTGGGATCCACTTGTTAGAGGAACAGCAGAGCTTTAGATCACATTGCAGTTAACTGTTATTACCACTCAGGAATAAAGTGGTGGTAGATTGGTCATGCTGCTTCCAGTGGAAAGTCTGTGAGTTTTATTTATTTGCTCACTTATTTTTGCAGTAGAAGTAGTAGCAATTGCAGTAAATGTCATACTTTAGCAAATATAGAAATGAGGTACTGCAGTAGGAGACAAGGATTTGTAAACTGAACCCCGCTCCAGTGGGTTAATGACCTACTCTGTGATTTGTGACTATTGGGTAGAGGTAGCCAGCTCTGCACATGAGCCATTCTGCAGGAGCCCCAGCTCCTCCAGTATGTTTCCCTGTTAGCTTTGGATTATGAGATGTGACCACTGGCCACACACATCCCATTTGACTGTTACTGTAAGGATGGTGGCGTGCTGCACTGATTTCTTTTTTTCTTGTGTGCCAGAGCACATCAGAGTACAGTAAAACCCTTCTTTGGCTCTTCTTCAGAAACCTTTCCTAAAAAGGAAAGAAAAATAAATCTCTCCTCTGCCCAACTTCAATTTTTTTACAAAGCTTAGACAGTCTGGTGTAATTTTGATAGCTCTACTGCTCTGATAAATTTGGTTGCAATTACACAGTAAGTTCAAAAGGTATTGAGAAAGTATCAGCAAGAGATAAATATGCCATCTCCATCATATAACTGAAATTATATCTGCCAAATCAAATGCACTGGGAAAAAATAGGCTATATTAGGAAAAATAAAAATTAAATCAGTTTAAAAAAATTGTAGCAGAAAACATAATTGATTAATCAATTTTAGCATGATTTAAAAGGAGAGATAAAAGATCAAGTAGGTTTCTTATAAAACAATAGGCAGCACACCCTTTTCTATTTACTCCCTATTATTGAAAATGTAAATAGTCTAGGGTTGCTTTTGCAAGGATATTCACTTAGGAAATTTTTTTTAAATTTTCTCAAACCAAAGGATTGATCTATTACAGAAAAACCTGAGATGATTCCCTTTTCACATAATGCTGACAAGCACAGTATGTTTGCTAAGGTAATGCCTAATAAAAATTCCATTGGAGAGCCAACCCTGGTATCACTGGCACACTGTTAGAGCAGATGTTTCTTACTCTAACATAGCTGAAATGGCTGTTAACTGTATCCTAGAAACAAAGAGTACAAGGGGGAAAACTTGACAAGAATATGGTATTGTGATTGTTAAGAATTGGACATCATAGAAAGGCACCTGAGAAAATTGAATTGTCTCCTTAGCTTAGGGAAGTTTTTTGTCATGGACTGACTTTGTTCCCATGCTCTTTGATGAGAAAACCTTTTCATAGTGTTTTAGTAGTTTTCCCTGAATCTTCTTTTAAATACTTCATGTTATTTCATGAATCAAGATTGTATACTTCGTATTCTGTTCTCAAAACCATACAACTTGGTACCATTTTTGGCCCTGTGCCCTACTCCAACAATGGATTTAAATATTTAATAAGACATAGATCAAGGTTCAGATTTTTCCTTGCGGGTAATCCAGCTATCCATAGATGCACTATTACTTCTGGGACTTAAGCTAGTAGTTCTGCCTACTGCTTCCCTTTTCAGGAGGACACACCCTACAACTTTGAGCAACATTTAGGTCTGATCAGGAATTCCTGGCATCCTTGTCAGGCACGTGATGTCAGCTACTGCATTTTTGTACTGCTTAACACAATAGAGTTCTGTTCTTGGATGTCCCTGGGATGCCACCCTGTTAGAAATGATAATATCCTTTCCCGCTCTCTGACCATCTGAATTTCTCTGAGAAATTCTGAATACTGATGGCATTACAGACAGAAAAGCCAAAACTTTCTTTGAGTTTTATTTCTTGATATGCTTTTCAAAATTAAATTACTGCCTTAAATGTCATGGGCCATGTCTACAATTCATGCATTATAGTGATTTTCACAGGGTTTTTTTGCAGATCCACCAAGAAAGGAAGTATAGGGAAGATTCATTACAGCTTGCGCTCTGCTTTCAGTAAAGGGAGGAGCAGTCATATGAGTAACTGCTGGTAAATATTATCTTATCTTTCTCACATTAAAATATCTTTCACCTACAACCTGAACAAGATGTATCAAATTACTACATTATAAATAATTGCTTTCCACTCATCACTCAAAGTGCTTCTTCCTCTATTAGTAATTTTCTTTCTTTATAAGATGTGTAATTAACTACTCAAGATGAAATACAGAGGCCATTCCAAGTTCTGAACAACAGCAAGTTCTGAGATTTATATGAGCTTAGTGTGCTGTCAAAACTCAGTAGGGTTTTCTGGTTTTCTTCTGAATTTTCCTAAAATGAAATGAAAACAGTTGTAATATTGAATAGTCAGTGAAAATGGGTTTATTTTTGGTTTGCAGAAACTGTATGTCAATCCCTCAAAATCACTAGATTTTTATATGGGTTGCTGTCCCTAACAGAGCTGACTACAAGCTGTGGACTCAAAACACCATTTTAAAACATATTTGAAGAGATAATTCTTTCTGTGTTGGGTAAATACCACAGGAGAAACAGAAGTGTTCAAGTTTTTGCTGTGTTCTATGCGTATGCTGTAAGTTGATAATTCCTAACTTGAATAGAAATCCCTGTCACATGTTCTTTCAAAGAAAGGAACTCTAGAATCATAGGCATGTGACTGCTGTGGACATAAGGTATGGTTGGATGGGGTTGTGCTGATGTGTATCTACAAAGAAGAGGAAAAGAAGCAAGAAAGCACCACTGGGCTGACCTCCCAGATTACTAACTTTTTACAAAAAAAAAAAGAAGTACCTCGGGAAAGAAAAAGCATTAAAAAAAATAGAAAGTAGTTTATGTTTCCTATAACCACAGTAGAATTCCCAACCCTATTTATCCCCATGAATGAAGAATTAACACCTGGTTAAAAGGATTCATAATGCCCACTACTGTGGGAGGACATGGACATCTCTAATTGCAAAAGCACCCGACAGGTAGAATTGCACTGGCAGAGATAAAGCTCAAGAGGTTTCAGGCAGAAACTAGCTTTTAAGAATGACACTTGGCTTCTTCAGCCCTGCCATATTCATCAGACTCCTGACATGCTTCTGTTGATGCTCTCAGAGCACTGGCACAGCCAAGTGCTACTGGTGGTTTGGGAGACAAGTCCCAGGGTTGTATCTTCCAGATCCCATGAGGTCTGTTATTTTGCAGTGCTTTCTTGTTGTATAAGCTCATCAAACTTTTCCATTGCTAAAGTATCATGCATGCACTCAGGTGCAACTGTGAAAATTTACATCAATTATTTTTACATCTACATTTTTACAAATTTTTAATTCTTTAACAAATATGTAGGCCTATGAGTATTATATCTAAAATGTCTATCTCCTGTCAGTAGTTGACCTGATTAATCAGATAGACTGGGAAAAAAGTAAAAATTCAGTGGAAGAAAGTGTGACAATCTAAAATCAAACATATCAGAAAACAATAGTGATCAGTTACCATGTCTAAGTGCTGCAATCAGGGCTTTTTTATGTTCACTTGAATTATGCTAGCTTGGTGTGTCCAAGTTTTGAATGTGAATCCAATGTCTCATAATCAAAGGCAAATACTGTTCCTCAAATAACAAATAGAAGGTATCATATGTAGTGTAATAAAGATGCACTGCCAGTTATGACCCTCAGTTTCTCTTCCCTATAATCTGTTACTGGCTCTAAAGACACTAATCCTTAGCTTTCGATTCAACACCTCCAACACCTGCTGTAAAGCCCTGTAGCACATCAGCCTTTCAACTTCACGTGCTCTACCTCATCTCTGTTGAGCACATCATCAATAGCATTTGGTGGGATCACAGATATTGCACTTGTCTAATAAGAGCTCTGGATTTAAATTCTTCTTTCTACATCTGATGTGCTGCCATGGTTCAGGGCTTTGATGAAACAAAACAATGACTATCTATAACCACTAATTACATGCAGACATAAAATAAATAGTTTTTGAAGAAGTTCTTCACTTTTGTTTATTGTTTTGGAATCTCCAAGGGATCTGACTCCTCTCACTCACAAGAGAGTAACCCTGGCAGTTAAAACAGTTTGTCAGTATGTTTTCCATACTCTTCAGTCGGGTCTATAAAGTAATCTGATACCCCTTTAAATATATTATCTTGCCTTTCTCTTATTTACAGTCTCCAGGGTAAAGAAGCATTCAGTATTCTGGGACAGTTAGACATGCTTCTGTTACTCCCTTCCAAAGATACTCCTTTCCAGAATATGGACAAGAGAGGAAAGATTTACAGAAAAAAACCAAACAAATAAACAAAAAACAAAAAAGTATTACAAAAAAACACCAAAAGTATTCTGTCAAGTAAGTGCCGGCACAGCACAGAACCAAACACACTGCCACAGGCTGTGCACAGCACCGAGCTCCTGTCATTTACACACAGAGATATGCTGAAATGCAGAGTACTGATCTGCCCATTGCAAGAAATATTGCTGTGAATAACAGCCCGATTTTCCAGTAGTCTGAGAGACAATAGCTGTATTCCCATGAATCTTTAATCTTGCTTATATTAAGCAAGAATGGCCTGGAATCTGTGGTGATACAAAACTACAGGATTTCTGGAGACAGTAGATCCCCCTAACATATAGGAAAAGGCAACCAGGCACAAGTAGAGAATTGACATTCATGGTTTGCCTCATAGCTTGTAGAATGGCTTTCCCTCAGTTAATACAAAACAGATTAGTGTCTTAGGAGGTGACAGAGGAATTGAACTGTCTTGCAGGAGCAGAAATAAATGGCCTAAGACAGGGAGAGGAAGGAAACCCATAATCTGGCATTACTTGTGTAACTGCTGCACTGGGGAAGCACCCATTGCTTTCATTTCCCTTACCATCCAGGCCTCCTAATGAACTACAGCTTATTGAATATCTGGGGCTCTGCACACATCCAATTGTTTTAAATTACACCTTCATTTTTAGCCAAAAGGAGAAATTAACAAGTTTAATTAAAGCAAGATTGCAGTTCATGCCTTGCATTTATTTATTTTCAAAGAAACCATTAGTCATTATATATATATATATGTGTGTATGTGTGTGTGTGTATTATGTGTATGTGTATGTGATATATATATTATATATATAATATTTTTAAATATATGTGTGCAAATACATAGTCAAAACAGGCAATGTATTATGGGCATTGCATATAAATGTTTGTGTGAGCATATATATAGATATATATATGTGTGTGGAATAATACTGTATACATATTAGATACATATATATTCTTTAGTTTGTTGACTTTTCCCTTTTGTACTTTGACAGGAATCTCGCAAATGAAATTATCAAAATTTTCTGCTCCCCTGGTTTTTTAAAAAGTAGTAGAATTTCTAGCTGAAGATCTAGCTGATCTCCAAAATTGAAGCTAAATGACTAGTAGCACTTATTTAGCACAGACATGTTTTCCTGCCAGAAATGAATGTTTATAACTTTCAGATTTGTTAGTTTGATTCCAAAACAACTTAGGAAGGCAGTAAACTCCTTTTGTAAACTAGAATTAGTATGGAAAAGTTCATTACTGCTAATGTTATCTAAACCTTACGTTATTAAAGTCCTTTGAAACCATTCTGAGATACCATCTTTGACAAGAGATCACCCAGGTACCACTCAGATGATGTAGATTGACTGAAAATTGTGTTGTCAGTACATTTATCCTTACATAATCTGTAAAAAAGACTGTTTTTTTACCCAACAAAAATTACAAATATTTCTAAGAAATCCAAACAGATTCAAAGGGAATACCAAACCCATAGATATAAGACAGAAGCAATGAAATGTTTCAGGTATCATGGTTAATATCTCCTCTGTCTTTGGAATTTTTTTTATTAACTACTTAGAGATATTTATTGCAAATACTGCTAACTAAATTGCAGCACTCTTCGTTTCAAAGTAGCTACTTGGTCATACTGATCAT
This sequence comes from Vidua chalybeata, assembly GCF_026979565.1. Classification (NCBI taxonomy): domain Eukaryota; kingdom Metazoa; phylum Chordata; class Aves; order Passeriformes; family Viduidae; genus Vidua; species Vidua chalybeata. The sequence goes on along the minus strand of NC_071534.1, from coordinate 11,813,105 downwards.
TCAGGTTCACAGCATACAATTTATCCCTAAGACTTCTTACAAAGCAGGAGAAAAGCTCATGTGGACATAAGATGTTATTATGGGAATTGAAAATAGCTAGTTCTAACTAAAAAGTAAGCCAAAGTGAGCAGTCACTCTAACAGATGATCCCTGAGGGTGTACACTGAAAGAAAAGTATTATGTAGTAAGAAATATGTTCTGAAGTGTCATATCATACATATCTCACTGTTGTGGCTGATTTTCTGAACTAAAATAAACCTCTGTTGTTGAAGACTTCCTCTATTCATTGTTTCCTGACATGAATGCAACAGGAGTCTCTTCCTGCTTCTCTGTAAGGGAAGAGATAAGAAGAGCAGCATCATACCAAAACCAGTTTGAATGAACATGTATAAAATCATTCCTCTTTAGTATACTTTGAAAAATTGCATAATTGCAGTCTGTTTTTCTATAATTATTTTTCCTACACATTAATGAGTGACAAGTTCAGGTGGCCATGTTACAGTTTGGGGCAATGAGGAGGGCAATGTCACATGACACTCCTAATGTGTAAGGTCTAGTGATGCATCTAAGATGTCCAAGGAGTTTCAGTGTTTCTAGTTTATGCATTATGTATACCCATAATTTAAGGCAAAAGAGAAAAGGATATCATACAAAGATCTAATGGTATAAAGCTGGCCTCTTCTCTCCAAGTAATCAATTGAAATACAGCTTATCTGAATTTTGCAAGTAATAGGCAATATGTGAACAAAAACAACCAATAGGACCAAGAAAACAACAATATATGCTCAGATTATGCAGTCACCACATTCTTATGATATTTTCTTCACATTATGGATCATCTACTTAAAAACAATTATCAGATAAATCTTTTTCCTAATGAATAAAATAACTTATGTTTTTATTTTTTCTATACCAGGAATTCAGTTTTACCATGGACAATACAGAAGTGCATGTTTATTGACAAAAACACATTGCTGAGAAAGTCTCCCAGTACCTGTACCAGCAATTGCTGTCTGAATGGCAGGGCTAGCCCACTGTAGCACGCCTATAGTCAAACCCAAAGATCTAGCATAAGGGAAGCAGCTTAATTAAATATGACACAGTTCTGTTTGATTTATCTCCTGAGAGCTGTTTTAATAAAACACCAATGTCTGCAATACTGTCTGTCCCAGACATCCTGTCTTCAAAGTGAAGTTGCTATAAAGATTGTAACAGCACATCTTCACTTGCCAGACCAGCAAAGCACCAACAATAGCTGTTATGTAATACAGAGCTTCAAGGCCTTCTAAAATTGTTCAGTTAGTCTCTGACATACCTTATTCTGCCTTTTGGACTTGGAAAACTTCTTGTTCTACGTATTGCTGAGACATGGAAAAAGTAATTTCTTATAACAGTACCATGTCCTGCTATTTACGTGTCTTAAATTGATGTTTCTTTCCAGGAAAAAGTGCAGAATAAATGTTCTTATTCCTCACCAACTGTACATAGGAAACATGGCAGTAAATCCTTTCCATTATGAATCTAACTAGGGTGGCTGTATAACAGCATCCTTAATGTTTCAATGTCTGGCAATCATTGACTCCTACCATCTCGAGCACCTGCACTTTTCTTCTGAAACACAATATTATATAAGTAATATTGAAGTCTTATCTGTCCATTTCTTTTTTTTTTTTTCCTTAATTCCCAGTTATTGAGTTTGTCAGTGTCTAATAGCATGTTAATCTGTGCTCTTCCATGGCAACCATGCTAAATATGGATCTGTGTCTGACTGCATTCTTTTTTAGTACGCATTTTATTAGTCTGAGCATTTTCTTTCTGTCAGCCTTTGACACTGGGTTATAAGCACTAGCAGTTACATATCTAAATCCATATTTCTTTGTAAACTGCCTAAATCATGCCCACATCTCTCAACAAATAGACCCCAGTGAATATAGCATGACTGAAAAAAAAACAAAAAAATGAAACATATTATTTACTACTTATCTAATAGAAGTAAAATAATTAAAAAAAAATTACTAATTTAGTGAATTTAAACCTGTTTATACATATTTACTTTATTTACTCACAGTTTGGTGTATATATAAAAGACAAAGTTCCCTCAACATTTCTGGTTTTAGGGATGAATACACTACTGAAAAACGGGATAAAAAAAAGAACATGGCATGCAAAGAGACTATAAAACTTGCAACCTCTCTTCACCACCAACCAAGAATGTTTAGTACTGTATATTAACACGTGTGCAGGGAAAGTCAGATTTTCTAATAACTAAAGAGTTGTGATCTTGAAGCTATCAAGCAAACCACTCCAGTGAACTTTTGCCTTCTTCTGGCCTGCATAGTGGTCTGTTTGGAAGGCTCTTTTGGAAAACTGTCCTGTAGAGAAGAGAGTTCCAGGAGAGCTGGTGATTTTCAGGGATCATCTCCTACAGGACCAAGAAAGACGGATGTTGACGAGTAAGAAATCAGGCAAGGGTGGCAGGAGGCCTTCATAGATACCCAAGTAACCTTTAAAAATTCCAGCTTGAAAAGCAGACACACAAGAAATGGAAGAAGGATCCCATCACACAAAAAGAATACAAAACCACTGTCCAGTTGTGCAGAGATGGTGTTAGAAAATGCTCAGCAGGAGCTGAATCTGGTAAGGGGCATGAAGGGCAGAATGAAAAGCTTCTACAGACAGGTAAGCAGTAGAGTAAGACAAGGGAAAACAGACCTACAGCTGACATGGGTGGGACACCCGGTGACAAAGAACATGGAATGGGCTAAGGTATGCAATGTTTTCTTTGGCTTGTCTTTACCAGTTAGACCAACCTTCAGTAATCCAAATTTCCTGAGACAAGTGAGAAAATCAGGAACAAAGACCACCTATCCTTGGTGGAGTAACAACAGTTTTAGGGGGTGCTTAAACAAACAGCACATCCTTAAGTCCCTTGAGCCTGGTGGGATGCACATTATGACCCATTCAACGCTATAAATCCAATCACATTCAGTAAGATCCCACATGCACCCAATAGCGTGGGTTATACTATAAATGTCTGTTCTCATTCATGACCACAGGTTCACATATAGTGTGGTTTACCAATTCAACACTTTAAGTCTGGTTGAACTCAACAGGAACTTTCATGAGCACAGATACACAACTAGTAGGAGCAACAGATTCTTCTACACTGATGGTCATAAATTCACTAGACTTGCAAAATATAAATGTATAGTGCTGTGTACAAGTGTTCCTGAGTATAGTCTTTTGTGATTGGAGATGCAAATAATACTAAAGAGGTGTCTTTGATTTGGGGAGGAGAGATGAGAAAGCCCACCAACTTGCCCGTAGGTGGTCATAGTCTCATCCTCTGCCCCTGAGGATTTCAAATTCCAATTTATACTTTTGGGAGAGTGAAGGTGATACTGTAGTCAAATATTCTGTTTCTGCCATCATCAGTGTTGGAAAGATTAGAAAAAGAAAGATTACAAAAGCTGTGGGTCTTGTGCAAGGATGGAACAGAACTGTGACATCTTAGTATCACTGCCTCTTCCAGCTGGCTGATTGCATTGCACAGGTTGTCCAGTCTCCATCTGGCAACCTCTCAGGCCACCAACATGCCACCATGTCCATGGGAATCCTATCACCACATATCTCACAGCATATCACATGGCTGTAGGCCCCATTCCCACAAGGCTGTGGAGTGTCCACCTCCATTTTACAACATGCTGCTGTAAAAATTACCTTCGTACTTTGTTTAATTAGATTTCTTGCAAGTTTTTTAGAGATTGTGTCTGCGACAGTCCGTAGCAGTTGGAGCACAGGTCACTTTCTTGAATTCCTCCCATGTTAAACTATAACACATGCATTTATTTTCTACCCAGTTTTAAACAACAGCAGCATTAGTTTATAATCTGATTCAACAGACTTAGTTAAAGACATGAAACTCTCATATACATTATCTGTTCAAACCAATTTTGTGTGTGTATATATATATATATATATATATATATATATATTTGGAGGTACTTAAAGTAGGTGCAATATGACCAAATCCTAATAAATAATAAATAAAGAAGAATAATCATACCTGTTCTTTTCCATTTTTCAAAGGCCATCTTGTTCAACACAGATAGAAGCATTTCAGTGGAGGTTTCAAAGTACAGTAATAAATATCTTAGGATGAATTATACTTTCAATTGTCATTAGTACTCAAAATTCCTAAATCTCTACATTTGCTCCTAATTCTTTAGAAGAGAACTATATCTCTCCATGGAAGTACCTGTGGGGAACTAAATTTCATAGTTCTCTCTGACTGGGAATTTGAACCATTGTAAGTTTTCATTTTTTCAGTCTTTTATCTTTACTGCTTATCTGTGGAGAAACATTGCTCAACAGCATTTGCAAGACACCAGGTTAAGTAACAAATCAAGAATAATCTGTCTCATGGACACTTTTCTCACCAGTAAAGGCAGACACACTGGTGGTTATCTCAGCTGTACTGTGATCTATGTATACATGTCCTGTCTTAATTTCTTTCAGATCCCTTTTGTCTTTATTAAGGATTTTTCTGTTCTCTGGGAGACATTTTTAAACTACTTAATTGTCCTGAACCTCTAAACCTACCGTGAGGCTATTCTTCTGACAATAGCATAGACCTTGGTGCTTGGCTAGTCCAATAACAGCAGCTCTTTTCCTTTGCACTGTATATCTTTAAATGTGTTATTCACCAATGTACATGTTTCACATCCTCCTTCCTTTAGGAGGAATGTGCATATTTCAGCTTCTATTGTTTTAATCTTTAAATATGCCAATAACTCAAGCTGTTGTATTCATTCACTCATGATTTTCACAGTTTGAAAACTTTATTTTTGTATTTTAGGAATTAGTTCCAAGTCTTGCAGCAATCCTTCCCTCTCTAAATTTGTCTACAGTGCCAGATGCCAAGAAAAACAAAAACAGGAGAAACTAAGACCCTCTGGGAGAGATTGGCTATATAAAGGTGTGGTGGGTGAATATCTACTCCACAGTGGATCTCCATGGGCTGCAGGGGCACAGCTGCCTCACCATGGCATTGACCACAGGCTGCAGGGAATCTGCTCTGGCACCCGAAGCATATCCTCCTCCTCCATCTGCAGTGATCTTGCTATCTGCAGGGCTGCTTCTCTGAAATATTTTCATTTCTTTCTCTCATCTGCTGTTGTGCAGTGTGTTTTTACTCCCTCCTTGGAACACTATCACGAAGATGCTCCCTGCATCACTGGCAGGATCAGCTTCGGACAGCTGGCTGCATCTGGCTCTGTCCAATGTGGGAGCAGCGTCTGACATCTTCTCACAGATGCCACCCTTGCAGCTCCATCAGCATCAAAACCGTGTCACATAAACCCAATATATTTTGGCACAATCCTGCACCTGAATGTCTAGTCACTTCAGATCTCAGCTAGGGTATGTCCTGTTAATTCATAAACAGAGGGTCCTACCTTGAAAGTATTTGTACTTGGTCAGATCCAAGTCATAATTTTGTCTTCCATAAGCCTTGGTGAGTGCTCCTTAGTTTTGCCAAATCTATCATACTTCAAGTCATTAGTGTCTTCAACTCAGTTAACTAAAACTTTGTGAACTTAGTCAGTGTTACATAACAGTCAAAAATAAAGCTGCCTCTTTCAGCTGGCCAGCCATGATTTGTTGAACATCTCTTACAACTTCCAATAAAATTAGTGTTGATGTTTAAGTCTCAGTATGCCATGATTAATATAAATTACTCCTTCTTTATTCTTAAAAAAGTTTCTGTATCTATTTTCACAGTTTGCAAACATTCATACACACACACAAATATATACCCATATATATTTTTCTATAATCAGATTATGCTTCACTAGGAGAAAAGCTTTTACTCAAGAGAATTATAATATATATATATATACACATGCTGAATTAGTTCTTGCTTAGCCTTAAGCTCTTTAGAAATTGAACACATTTTAAAATAAGAGTTAAGTATATGGTTAAAGAATGAAATAAGTGTGTGAATTAACTCAAACACCCCAGACAAATTCTAACTCTAATAATTATCTTCTATTGCACCTTCTGTTTTAGCTCCATCTTTTTATGCCTGAGTGAATGATTATGGAAAAGGTAAAGATGTATTTGTAAAGCTAATTGTAAGCACATCTTAAAGGCTAAAGATAGAATTAAAACTGCAAGGTACAAAAGGGGGAACTGACACAGTATTGCAAAGGCAAATTTATTTCCAGTGTTTCCTAAATTTTAAGAGCAACCCTTTGCAACCTAATGATGATATATGAACAGAGCTGCATTTAGGTGGATGAAATATAAAGATGACTCTTTAATGCAGTTAAACATGAAAGACCTACTTGTCCCAGAATTCAAAATCTTTTAATTCTCTGACCAGCTTAAATTGAAATTGGAGGTGAAAATAGGGACATGTTTTGTGCTTAAAGAATAAAGACAATGTTAAGTTTTAGAACAGAGGACAAGGTACTGACTACACTAACTACGTCTTTAAAGATGCCAGACAATTCTAGGAAGTTTATCAAAAGTATCCATTTTTAAAGAACAATAATATATAGAACATCAAAGAAAAAAATCTTGCCAAGATTTTAATTAACTTCTGGAAATAACAAAAGCTGCATTTAATTCAGATATTTTTAATTTGCTTGTTGGTCTGCTATTACACCTAACAAATATATTCACATATATACACTTGCCTGTGTAACTGCTTCTGCATCAGTAATGTAGCCATGGAATATCTGCATGTAATTTCAAAACAGAAGTCCTACCATCTCAATTATTTGGATTAATTTTCACATGAGAGCTATACTTGCTTTTCAGTTGTCCCATAAGTAGAAATTTGTTCTTTAAAGGGGAAACCATTAGAAATGCTTCAATTTCTGCAATTAGTCTCTTCTCCATTCTCTAAAAAGATGTCCTTTCCTGTTGACAGTAATGGGATCACGCTAACACAGCTTCTAGACAAATTTGTGAAAGAAAATTAGTGTTATATTTGATGTAATCAAAGAATGATGAATCATAGAATGGTCTGTGTGACTTGATAACTTGACAGGTTACAAGCATGGCAGCTTGTAGTTGTATGTCCTTTCTTAGCACAGAACACTGAGGGAAAAATTACTTTTCTTGAAGTGAAATTTAGACAACTGTTGACTCTAAAACTCAAACAGAGATAGTGGACAATAAAGTTTAGCCACCAAATTTTGCCTCATTCAGGTGAACTGCAAGCTTTGATCACTTCTCAAATTACACCTGTCTGATATACTTTAGAATAGAAGATTTAATTGCTTTGACATATCTCACCTGCACATTTGCTTCTTATGTTCAAAACATATCAGATCTACCATCCACTTCTCATACCAGCTTCCCATTAAAAAACCCACACATCAGTAACACACAGAGGTTCACAGAATCCTAGAATGGCTTGGATTGAAAAAGACCTTAAATATAATCTATTTCCAGCCCCTCTACCATGGGGCACTAGACCAGGTTACTCAAAGCTCCATCCAACCTGGCCTTGAACACTGTGAAGAATGGGGCACCCATGGCTTCTCCAGACTGAAGAACCCCAACTCTCAGCCTGTCTGCATAGGAGACTTGCTCCAGCCCTCTGATCAGTTTCATGGCCCTCCTCTGCACCTGCTCAAGCAGGTCCATGTCCTTCTCATGCTGCAAGCCCGAGACCTGGACACACTAATCCAGGCAGGGACTCACAAGAGCAGAGAAGGAGAGGAGAATTACCTGCCTTGACCTACTGATCACTAATGGTTCTACTAGTTACTACTAACACTTTTCTAAAAACCTGGCTGTCATATTAAGTTTTGTTTTATTTGTTTGTGTTTTTCTGAGTGAAACTGAACCTTAATTTCATTTAAAGACTGACGCAGTAACCAAATTAAAAACCAGTACAGCAAATAACTACAGGTTAATACAAGTATTAAATTGTCACTTATATCATTAAATATTAATTTAATTTAATTAAGGTTTTATAAGAAGAGGATCAAATTGTAATTCTTAGGCAAAGGTCATTTAAAAATCAAATATTTTGAAGGAGAAAAGATAAAGCTTTCATTAGCAGGGCTAACGTACTCTGCCTTTGACTCAGTCATGGCAGTGCATCTTCATCCATCTAATCCTCTAAAATCTTTCACAGGAACACTTACATGAAAAACAGTGATGAATCTTTAAGTTTACAAATTCTTCATTTAATAGAATCATATTGCTTCAATAATTCTTAAGTCTTGTTTTTTTAAAACAGAGTCTTAATTTTTCTTTTCCTGGAAAACAAACAAACAGAAGAACTGTAATGTGTCTTCATGCAGAAACATTTAACAATAACATTTGTTATTATAAAAGACAGTGCATGTTTTGTTAAAAAGCTTAATAAGCGCCTCTGAGTGCAAGACATAAGAATTTAGCAGTGTCAGAAACAGTAATTAATGTCCTTCCTTAAAAAATTAATCAATAATAAGTAAAGCAGGTATGGGTTTTTAAAGGATTTTCAAATTATTTTGGTACTAATTAGTGAAAATCATGAAAATAATTTTTTCTCACATCTCTTCCATCTTATTCCCATTCATTCTGTTCTCATAATATTCATTAAGCCAGCACTTGAATGTAAAAAGGTAATTTAAAGTCTTGTGCTTCCTCTCATCTGCACAGCTACCTATGATTTTTCTTTTGTCAACAAATGAGTGTGTCAGAGTACAGTTTTTCTGAAAAAGTCATTTATCTTCTCTGTATTCAGGAGAATGGAGCCTATGTGATAAGCAGTCCTAGCATTTTAAATTAATTCAGAATACTGTTCAGAAAAACATATATTCTGGTTTTAAAATGTATTATTAATTTACAGCATAAGATTTTTTAACAAGATCATCAGATACAATTTTGATTAAATCCATTCTATTTCATGTGATTACTTCTTTTTCCAACACATCAAGTCATCAATGTTTTCAGAGAGGAGCAGCAGGCAAGAATAAGGTAAAATACATAGAAAATAAAAGGAAAAATAAAATGCAGGACCCTAAAATAAAAAATTGTGTCACTGTATTTAATAAAGTACAGTGTTTAAGACCAGAAATATAAGCCCCATTTTTATTTCAAAGCATGGTAAAGCAAAATTTATCTTTCATTTTCTAAAAACAAGGAACGACCATCAACTGCATAATTAACATGTAATTCAAAGCAGCCTCAGCTCTGTTGTCAATCTGCTCATCTCTGGAAGGTCATTGTGTGCAAGCCCACTACAGTCTGCTGTAAGAATTTAGTCTCAATAAACTGGAAGTACTGACGTTCCCACATTTTCTTAGTGAACAAAGTGATAAATCTGAAGTGTTGTTCGTTATGCAGCTGCAGTGCCAGCCTTTGGTCCAGTTTATGCTTAGTTAGTGATTGTGGCCTTCAGGAAGTAGCTTTCATTTGAACTATATAGCAGATTACTTTTTTTTTTTTTTTTTTTTTTTTTTTTTTTTTTTTTTAATTCAGGCCTAATTAATAATTCAGTAAAATACACACTCTTCAATGGCCTCTCTAAGAATCAGATATATTTCTGATTCCTTTAGAATATAAAATTCAGAGGGATTGGGTAGTATTGCAATACTGCCTTTCTTAACAATTTCCTAGAAACTAACTTATGTTAACAGTCTTAACAAAATTTGGTAATAATGTACTGCATTAACGGACTTCTTATTGACAGTTGACTGTGAAAGGTGATTTCTAATCCCTTTTCCACTGATTGCTTATGATGAAATACTGAAGCATACCTTAGAAGGAAGCGTTGGTCTGGTTTATGGTAAGTGAATGTACTGATCAGCTGAATCACCACGATTCAACTAATACTTTCACACAGGACATGCAATGCAAGAAATATAGACATTCTTTTCCTATTCCATCTATTCCCTCAGTTTGCAGGCCTTAGTGTTTTAAATCTGCCAGGGCTGAAATTTAGGTTTATTGGTGAAAGGGGAAAAGGCCATGACAGGTTAAAGTCTAGCTGAAGTGAGGATGTCCACATGTTGGCCATAGCACTAGAGCAGAGCAAGCCATCAAAAAACCTGTCTCTGTACTGGCTGTAGGACTGGAGGAAATTAGATATTTGCTCCTCTTTATCCCCTGTACACAGATACACTCCTTGGAACACGACCTCAAAGTGAGGATCTTAAACAAATATCTGCACAATATTTAATATTGTTTGGTTCTTGACTGAGAATTCCTGTTTGCGTCCTTCATACCAGATGAGCGTGGAACATTGAACTCATCAACTTATTTCTACTTTTTTTTTATTTTGAACATTATCTTCTGATACTAGAAAATTATGTCTTCTGGACTCACATCATAAATTCAGATTTTACAGAGAAAGTACTTTGTTTCCCTAGAAAAATAATCATCTTGCAAAAAATACTTGTCATGGTTAAAAGCACAATGAAATGCTGCCAAGAAAAATCAGGCAATTTCGATTTCTAACAAGACTAGGTATATAGTACATGGCATTGAGAAAGTTGTCTAAACTCTATCTGCACTTTTTAGATCAATAAGACAGATCTGACATACATACAAACCACAAAAAAGTAAGTGGATGAAATGCATAATTACTGCTATTGGTATGAACTTAAGGGTTTTCAATTACAACTTCTGATCCAGATTTCAGTCAGAGCACAAACTGTTAACAGAACATTGGGAAATGCTATGTAATAAATGTAAATACTATATTCTGATTCTGTTTAGCTTCAATATAAATTACACAGCTTGATTTAATGGGCTGTGCAGGAAGGTCACCTTATCTCAAAAGTCTATCAGACTCACTGTCTATTTGAAGTAGAAATTATTAGCTTCAGTAAATAATAATCAATAGGCTTAATATATGTTGCAAAAGTTTAAAAACTGCATGGAATTAAAACTGTACAGAACACAGAGAACAGAATATAAATCCAGATGGATGACTTCTGATGTTTGGTATACTTAGTTTGTTCATTGCCCAAAACCCAAATACATTAAAATAAGTAAAAGTTCAAAGATATTGAAAAGTACTTCTGGAAATTAAAACAGACATTTAACAGAACATTTAAGACAGAAGCAGAATTAAATTAAATATACCACATGCAGAATTGGTAGAAAAAGCAAGAACTGAAACAAAATCAAGTACTTGCTCAACTAAGACATAGAATTCTTACACACAAAAAAAAAAGTATTAAATTATAGTTAGTTAAAAGAAAGGTTGCTCCATCCAGAAGCTGAGACAGGATAAGAACAGCCAAAGAAATGGATATTTCTCAAATTCATATAACAAAATATTTTGAAGAATAAAACTGAAGTTCTATAATTTCTGAATTTTTACTGAAAGAGGATAGAAATACATGGCCTAAAGGGACTCAAAAGATAAACATTTATCAAAAAAAGAAAAGAGCGTCATCTGCAAAACTTGTGATTTCACATCTGTTGGGAGATGAACCAAAACAAATCCTGTCATGCTCTGAGTGTTTCCTGTAAAAGTGCAGTATGAGCCAGGTTCTCTCTTACAAATATCATCACTGGGTGCTATGCATGGCTACAGCTTCCTCTCAGGTCTGCCTCATCAGTCACTTATCAGAAAGTGCTGTAGAAAGAGACATTTTGGGATAAGCACTGGCTAATTTTGTCCCCCAAATTAGTACTAATACATAGCCTACAGGAAAAGAAAAGGCAGGCCATCCAAATATTTCCTGAAAATAGTTTGGGAGTTGGAGCTACTGGGAGCAGGTAGGGAGTTTTCACTCCTCACCTACACCAATTTAAGAGATGCAGCACAAAGACAAGTAAGCTACACACACCTCTTAAAAACAGCTACATTACTAATAAAAATAATTTTTAAAAGGAAATAATTGAAATAAATGCAGTAAAATTGGAACATTGAAAAAAATTTCCCAAATTCTTAGTTTTCACTTCTATGATATTTTCTGATTTTCCAATTCACAGAGATCTTCCAACAGACATTACAGTTTCAGAATATTAGAACAAGAATTAATCTAATCTCCTACAAAAAAGAGAAGATCAAAGTTTATTTCTCCATAACCTATAGCAGGTCTTACCTAAGTGCAGGAATTAAAAGATTGGAGCATAAAAAGCTAACTTCAGGCTTGTTTAACAATTATTGACAGAAAAATTAAAATTAGTATCTCTGTAACAGCACTAAGCTGAACATTTTATCACTAATAAGTAAGCCTCCAGATGCTCCATTAAACTAAATGTTGATTTTTGGTACTGTACCATGGCTTCTTTCTTCCTTTCTATTGCTTTGCTGCTGCTCATAGCTTTCTAACGAGGCTGATTTCAGTACTGAAAGAGCACGAGAAAAAAAATTGTGCAGCAGAGAAAACTGGAAATCAGGAAGCAAAACCAGATTAATTATTCATCTTTCTCCAAGGTCTCACCAAAGATGGAAGAGGTTTGTCAACTTAGATGTACACAGCTAATAGCCTTCAATGTTTTTCAGTTTTCAAAACTGTAATCAGAATAAGCTTTAGTGCATTCTTGACTTCAGTTTTCTTAATAGAAAATCCTCTACTTCGTTGCTCTTTTTTGTTGTTGTTTGTTTGTTTGGGGCTTTTTTGTTTGTCTGTTTTGCAGTGGGAATTAATAAATTATCCTTAATGTTAATGTTCTAGCTATATTTGTTTCATTGGTGTTCTTGTAATTCTGTTGGGAGATAATGCTAATGAGAACTTCCTTTGGACCAAAAAATAAATATATTTTAATGTCAAGAAATGTAAAAGTCTTCTTTTGTTTATCTCTTTCTTAATGATAATTAATTAGAGTACCTAAGTATCTTCCTGTATTTGCACATCAACCACTAATTTTCACATAAAAGAGCAATCAGGCTTGCATTACACAAAGTTTTACATTTAAATACTTGTAAATAAATATCATAACATCGATTTGAAGAGAGAGATAATCAAATACTGGTAAATGCCAGGATCTTTGACTCAGTACTTAAATAGTATTGCAGGGTACTATGGGTTTATTTCAGAAGAAACTGGGCCATAATTTCTTGTGATTACTAAAATCAAAACATCATAAACAGAGCAAGAGAACTGATGCACCAGTTTGTTAACTGCATTCACAGGCAGGAATTTGTTTGTCCATTTAACTCTAGTTTCTGAAATAGAAATATTTCCCAAATATTTCTTAATCCTTAGTAGCTACACAATTGATGTTTTTTTTTTCTTCTTCTTCTTTTATTTTTTAATATTTTTTCCAGATCTGGGTCACAATGAATTACTGTACTTTTACATATATATTCATAGCATACTTGATACTGATTACTAGGTAAACCTTACCAGTGTAACTCAACTTACTGCTTTTGGGATTTTTCAGACTAACAGGCTTTAGAAGAAGAAGGTAGAATGTAACCCAAACTAATGAACATTTTGCAAAGACAGTAAGTATTTTCATCTGCAATCAGAAGGTGGGCTGGACATTACCAAGATACCATGTAAAATGCTTCAGTCATGAATGTTTTACTGCACAGCAGTGAGAACCTGTGTGCCTTCTCCAAGAACCTGTGCGCACTGAGAAGCATGTGTGCCTTTAAACTACACTTCAGTCAAAGCACCTTTAGAATTCAGATTTATAACTAAAGGCTATCTCTCAGTGAAGGCAAAAAATATTCACACATGGTACCTCTAATAAACATACAACGCCCCTGAAGACTATGATTCTGCTTTGACAGAGTTTGTTTACTTTTTGAAAGTACTTTCCAGTAAATTGGAAGATTTTGGCCCTGACTCTCCTCCTATGTTCTTGGCTACCTCACTGCTAAGAGAATTAGCAAATCTCCTAAGAAGACCTAATTCACAAGGTCATTTACAAGATTACTCACAAGGTCAATTACCAGGTCATTACAAGATTGGTGGCCATGCTGCTTCCAGCAATGCAGCTTTTCTCAACCTGCTGCTCATCCACCAAACATCCTGACAGATTTTCCCTATCCCAAAGAGACTGCTGTCTTGATATTGCCCAGAATTTATTGAATCTTCAAAAGTTCATTTGAACAATACACAATAAAGCTCTATAAATTTGATTTTTTAACAATGCTTTATTTAAGAATATTTATTATCCAATATATTGTTGAATCGCTCAAATATGACTCTTAGGAATAGCATAAACGATTTTCCTATGACCCTTGATATAATTAACTCCCATTTTAATAATAAATTTTCTGAACCATGGGAGTAATTACTAAACAATTTATATACAAATATCTCTTTTAAATGGGAATATTTGTTACAATTGAGATTATTTATTTTTATTTACTGATTTTCCTAAATTATTCTTTCCTAAGTTTATCTGCCAGCTCTTGCATGATGGCAGTGTTCCAGTAATAATGGTGGTGCCTTGGGTTCAAAACAGAGTATTTTAAAACCTGCCTTTAGAATACATGCATAGTATCTGTTTTGTGAGATAGAAACATACATCACTACCACCAAGAAAGAAAGACCAGTGGTTATTGACACCACAAAGATTTCTTTGGAATTTAATTATTTCATTCTTAGTTCCATTGTGAATCGAAAATTCTATCTCTGAAAATTCATTGAAGCAAAAGTCACAACAACTTCATTTTTTGTACAAGTTTTGAAATGTTCAATGCAAGTTACATACACAATATGTACATAGAATTCATTTCTGCTCAGAATATGTAGATAATTTGCACTTCATTCTGTTCACTAGCCAGCATTTCAAGGAGAAGTGTACTGGAATAGATTCCAACAAAATTTTCATGGAGGGCAGTGTTTCATACTAATCTTTCAATATATTTTTGACCTTAAAAGATAAGAATTTTTACTTTAGTCATATAAAAATGCAAAAATAAAGAAAAACAAAGATCACATACAGTGTTTTCTTCTGATCATTCAAAAAAAAAGCCTAGAGTTTATTCTAACAACATGAAATCTTAGAGACCTACTAGAAAACTGGTCTGGCATGCAATCAGAAATGCTGACCTCTACAAATGCAAATGAAAAGCTGAATCTCCAGTAAGGTCAAATAAAAATCGGGACTATTGAGATACTCTGAGGCATTCAATATTTTGCATACTGTTAAATATCTACTATTAGTAGCATTAATTATTAACAGGCTAACTGCAACAAACTATTAACCAACAGATTTTCAGGATTCATCTTTCAGGTTGCTTTGAAAATTATTCCTCAGATTCTCAGTCTGTTAGGTTGGATTTCTGATACGTACATTCTAATACACAGAAAAGGCTTTACAAATATTCTCCTTTTAAAATGTTGCTGTCATCAAAGATCCCACATCCTGAAGTACAGAATTTATAATTAGTGTTATCAAAATTATATTCCCTCCACCACATTACCAATGTTTTTAAAATCTCATGACAAATTTAATCTTTAATCAGGATTTTACATCAAAGCTAAATGAATTCATTCCTGACTCTATGCAGGTACCTGCATAGTCAGAGTGTATTAAACCCACATGAATTTCTTTGGAGTTAATGTGTCATTTCATGTGTTGAATTCATTACAGATTAAAAAATCCAAACAAACACTGTGATTTAATAGCAGAACAGTTTGTAAGCATGTGAGAGTTATGAAAGAGGAGACTTAACCCCAGGACCTCCTTTTCTTTCAAGTCCTCTTGCTCTAGATCCCACATAGTTTTCTTCCACATTCAATTTCACTTATCTCTCTGTGTGATGTACTTACACAGGTTACCTGAAAATGTATGTAAAAATTTCTATTATTAAAAGAGTTCTTCTATTTGGATAGCATTATTTCCAAATGCAATTACTCAAGAGGAATAAAAGAGCAACCAAAGTGTAAGTAGAAGCACAGCTTCCATTTTGAATGTTTTTAATGTGTTTACATAGTAAAAAACATCTGTGAGAATAGCTGTGATAATGACTTAAGAAATCTTTCTGGAAATACTATTTGAATAGGGAATACAGTGACAACTCCACATTCATTATACAAAATTCCACTTAATCAAAGTAATATCTTGCACAACACATCTACTGAAATATTAGGACAACATTTTTTGTAGTTTATTTACTTATTAATTTGAGTGATATGGCAGGCTGACAATACTGTTGAAGTCCCATCCTCCTGGATTGCTCTCCTCAATTCACTGCTGTTTATACTTTTTGGGTCTGAAGCTGCAATGCTGTCCTTGGTTCTCGGGCTGGAAAAGGATTGTTTTGTCTAAAGAGAACTTGCTAACAGTCTATATGAAGTTCAGAGTTATATACTATATGCAGTACTGAATCCGGAAAATATGAAAACCAAAACTCAAGACATCATTGTAACCAATATTGTTATTGGCTCTCATTCCCTTATTGTGAGAAAAAGGCAGGCTATGAATCTATAATGCATTGGTTGATTGGAAGCTGCCACCTTCAGCCTAGTGTTACATTCCTTTCATTTATTGTGGAATGAAGACATGGGCACAATCAATTAGGATGGGGTGAGTAGACTGCAAAAATTTATTCGGTCACAGTAGATTTCCCGCTTCAGTCATACAATAGCTTATCCATGTGGCCAATACGAATCTTTCTGAAAATTTCAACCCCCCACAGGATCTGATCAAATGTGCTTTCTGCCTTAAAAGGAAAGGATACAGAAAAGGATACAGAGCTATGAAAAATAACATACAGGCAAAGACTCTCCTAAGAAACTCATTAAAATGTATGAATAACAATGTGGTAAAACAGCCAGAAAACTTTTAAGGACATATACATTATATAATATATAATCTTTAGTAGACAATATTATATACCAATATGTAATAGTATATGTAGGTGAATAGAAATCTTGCATATACATATATAATATAGAGGTATAATTTCCCCTTTCTTACTCCCATGGGTTTTTTTTAAACATATTCCTTTCGAATTACACTCCAAGTATATTTTGGAAGTAAAATTGGCTCAATAGATAAATGAGAGTTGCTTTTACCTGAGGCTTATTTGCCCTATTATCATTATCCTTGTATTACCTTTAACATTTGCCATTGATGCTAACTATGTCTCTCTCTACTTCATATGTTTTTCTATAATTATAGAAGAATGCAAGATCATCTTCACAAACTGAATCAATTTTTTTCTGGATTAATTATGTCTTCTACATTATGAAATAACTTACAAGCATTGATTTAAACAGACATTTTTCCCAAAAAGAAAATTAAAGCAAAACACTTTTTCTTCACCAGATTCATAGTACAGAACAAAGAAACAAAAAAACCTACTCTGGAATGGAAGTGACAGGAGGAGGAGGAAACATTTTTTCCATAACTAGTCTCATTTATCCCAGACTGGGGAAAAATCTAATCAAGATTCTTTTCATGTATGAGACATATCTGGGGTCTGAGTTCAAAGCAGAATAATTAAGCACTTAGTTGTTGTAGGTCAGAACTCAGAGATATTTAAAAGCAAAATCCTTATAGTTTTCCATTAGATAATTTAAATTTTTTTTCCTTCACAAAATAGATCATTCTAGCTAGAAAAAAAAATCTGCACAAACAAGATCTTCTCTGTGAATACAGGAGAGAATTAAATTTAAAAAGCCCCAAAACTGTCATTTTCAATAAAGATGAGATAAAGCAGTATGAAAGATGATGCAAGAACTCAGATGTAATGTGAATAGGTCCAGTGTCCAGGGAATTCCTGACTCCTAACAGCTTGTGTCCTAATGACGAACTAAACTAAATCCCTATTGCTCTCAATGGAGTATTCTCAGGCAGAGAGGATGAGAAGCTTGCCTTAGAATGAAGCCCCTCTGCAGACTGAGGCCAGTCTCAGTCTTTGCATACAAAGCAAACCTGTACTAACAATTGCTAGAAGCAAAAAGACCAACCACAACCCCCCACAAAACAACAAAAAAAACCCCAAACCCAACCAAAGAAAGAAAGAAAGAAACAAACATTTAAAAAAATAAATGTAAAAAAATTAAATGTATTTTTCTTGACTTATGTTTTGGGCAAAGCTGAATCTTCCCAATGCATTTTAAGAACAGCCAAGGGAGTAAGTGTCCATAGGAACATGAGCTCACATGTTTCCACCTCCTAAAGGCTGAGAACTGAGCACCTGGTTCCTTTAATGACTTGAGAACGCACAAGCATGTAGTGACAGAAAGGTCACCCCAAAAGATCTCGACAAGTAGGAGCTGAAGGTGCTCTTGAGGTGTGTGCATGAGGAAACCTCTGCAGGGCAGCAGAGCAGGGTTACTGAGGACTGGCACGTCAGCCTTGTATCCCTCATGCCAGCCATTTAAGCACCTCACAGGTCTAGCACATGAATGCGTAGAATTGTTCAGAAACAGACGAAACCATACATCTTCCAGGAAATAAAAGTTTTGAAGGCAGCCAAGAGCTGCTGGAAAGATTGCAGGTAAGAGTAGAATATGATCCTTAAGGGAGGAAAAAAGTGGGAAAAGCTACAATATGAGAGTGAACACAAAAAAAGCCTCTTTGGATTGTTAAATTAACTGTGTAGCTAACTGGTTTTGTGTAATAAAAATCTGAACTAAAGCTATATCTACTTTTTAGAATTTGTTGAATAGGGATGGATGGCAAAGTGCCTGTATCCTTTTTTTTTTTTTTTAGAATACAGACACACAAAGATTTGACTCTAGCACAGTAGATAGAGACACAGAGGGACCTGCGCCCGGAGGGAAGTAAGCTCTGGAAAAGAGGTTTTAATACACCAAGAAGACACTGAGGGATGAATACTGGGACACCTTCCTAGGTTTTGGATTAAACCTCTGCTGCTCACAAAGATTATTTTAAATAAGGCACAACATTTTATATTTAAGGATACATTCTCTATGTTCTTTGGGATTATCATTCCTGACTTCTGAACTTAGATTTTTTCACTGCTCTTTTTCTTCTTCTGTTTTTGGTTTTTTTTTTTTGAATTGAAATTTAACAAATTACTTCAGCAACCATTTTTCCCTTATTTCTTGATTAACAGAATACAGTAAGTTCTACTAATGTATTGTAATTATTTTTTACCTTAACTAGTTAAAATGTTTCTGGGAAACAATTCTGTGCCTATAATTTACTTTTCATATAAAGTCAGAATTGTATATTATAGTAGAAACCAAGAATATCATCCAGTACTAATAATATATTTTCAATTTTTTAAATTTACAACCAGTTTTTCATCACAATCATAATTATATTATTATTGTTATTATTATTATTTAGAAAAAATAATTTTCATAATATAAATGTTTGTAGCAAACTGGCCTGCCAGGTAGAGGGCATGGAGGCAAAAAAAGGAAGGCAGAGAACTGCATGTTCTTCTCTAACTTCACAATACTGATTCACTCTAATATTTTGTAAGGCTTTCACTACCATCTCCAATACATATAAAAAGGCAATTATTTGCATCTTCAGAAAAAAATGAATTCTACTGCAAATATTCAGTTAACCTCATGTACTACCTCATGAATTGCACCAGTAATTTGGCAGACACAGCTGTGGAACTTGTACATCAATTTGTCTTAACATCATTGACTTGGCTCTTTAAAAGGTCATTTATTTAACCTGTAGAGAGAGCATCTCAGTACAAAGGAATAAGATGGCAAAATAATTCCAGAAGACAATAAACATGCAAGTTTAGACAACTTTTCACTGCTACATTAAGATTTCAGTAAAATTATAGCCACTGAAAACAAGATATTTTAATGTGATCTATTTTTGTATTGTTCTGTGCAGAATGATTTCACATGTCAAATACATCAGTTTGCAATAGACATTGTTGCTTTCACAAGAGTACCTCCAATTTAAACATATGCTTTAAAATAAACAGAGGGTAGGATGCAAATTCCTATCATTTCTTAGCTTAGAGTGCTTTAAGGAAGCACAAAATCAGAATAAACTTCCTGGATCACAAAATTTACTTCTTTATTATTACAGGTAGCATTTGATGAATTCACTTTCAAAACTGTTCATAGCCTTAGCTTAAAATAACTTTTTTTCCTCCCCCCACCATTCTCCTTCAAAGATAGTCCCAAAATATATTGTTCCAGTAGCCTGGGCCTTTTGCCTCATTTCCAGCTTGAGTGTATTTATAATTGTTTTCTCCCTTTTTGTTCTTGTACAAACATTGGCTTTTAGCCTAAATGGCAATATTTCTTTCAGTTTTAACCCTCCTACTGAATATCTTAACAAAGACCTGCCCTTTTGACTTGTTTAGCCTCAGATAACAAGCTCTGGCTCTTCGCAGAAGACATTCCTCCTGCTTTACTTATCCATCCAGCAGAGATTTTGTGTAATTATTTTAGTTTTAATTTATTGATCTTGGACAGAGACAATGAAAACTAAGAAAGTATTCCAGATAAGCATCACCAGTGTCTTTATTTCTACTGGAGTTGCCTTTCCAACACAGTCATATTATTCTTGGGCTAAATTAATTCACTAAGTTTTAACCTTGCTGCTATGTAGGACAGCCAAGTACATTTCCACTTTATTTCTTTGCTAAATTCTAGCTTTCAACAAAAATGGGATACCAGTAGCAGGGTTGTGATGACCCATGCTTCAGAGGAAGGGTGCATCACTTTATATCATCTATTACTGAATTTAATCTGATTTCTAATAATCCAGTTGAAATAAACGATTTTTCTACAATACCATACCGTATATTGACAATGCTTACATGTTTGCGTCATCAAGAAACACAATCAGTATTTTTACTGTATTTCCACCACAGTCATGACTGACATTATTAAAGAAGTTCAGTGACAAGATATTTTTGGAACATCTCTAGTAACTACTGTGCTACCAGATATTGCAGAACTGTCTTTCCCTGTTGGAAAGCTTTTATCCATCTTCTAATAATTCCATTAATTCTTGACATTTGTAGCTTAACTATTAGTTTCTCCTGAGCTCATTTTCAGGAAGATTGTATCAGATGTTTTATTCATCTGTTAAATCAACCAAAAAATAGCATTTCAATTTACAAAGATTGAGAACTTTACAGCATTTTACTTCCACTTTTTCTGTGTCTGTTGAATTGTTTCAGTATATCTGTACATAAAATCTGCCTTTTGCAGATCCAGACATGGATTACAGCCATTTAATTCCATTTAATTTTAAATAAATCCTTTTGGGTTTTGTATTTTTTTCATGAAAGCCCAGTTTTGATATGCTGGGATTTTTTTACAGTCATAATCTTGTAAATACTCTACTCCTTATCAAAAATAATTTTAAATAATGCTGCTTCCTGCAGGTTCATAACCTAACTAAAAAATGGCTGGTCAGTATGCATACAAATATCCAGGTCTCATCTTATCCTCAGCATTTTTCCCCAGTCTGTACCTGCAAAATCAAAGTACCCAAACATTTCTCTGGTCAAAAACATTACAGGCAAGACCTTCATTCAAATTGATATAGCCAAAGCTGGGTTACAATAGATAATTGTTCATTCTATGTTACTCCAAGCGAAACATTCCTACTTTTTTTCTCTAATGATTTTGAAGAATAGTAGTTCTTATGGCACAAGTCAGACCTAAAGTCCATTTAGCTTTATGGAATTCCTGACTGTTTCTACTGCCAAATGGTTAGGGGAAGAATTTAGGAACACATCTTGTAACTGTGCATGGTGGATTCTTCTCTTTGTACGTCCTATGAGGTTTTGTGAGTTTGTTCACAGGTACCTTCCTAAATCAAAAGTTGCATGGCATTTTACAGATCTTCACTTTCATGAATGTAGCTATTTGGTTCTTGTCATCTTTAATACCTCACCAACCCTAACATCTTGCAACGAACAACAAAATTTAATTGTGTTCTGTAAAGTTATTATTTTTACCAACAAAATTTTCATCCATTTAAGTCATTCAGCTTGCTATTAAGAGAAATAGTGAGTCACTTCCTGTTCACTTGTATGGTGCATGATTCTTCTCTGGAAAATTCTCACATAAGTAATGCTTGACATCGCAATGCCTCTGCATTAATTGAGTTGCTGTTATCTTTCTCTGTACATTTTTGAATTCGAACACAGATACCAGGAGTTAGCTCTAGTGGTATTTGTCGTGCAAAATGTCTTACTCTGGCTCTGCTGAAGTGGTTGGCCAGCACATTGCTGTCCTCACCAGGGCACGACTGCTGAGGAGCCTGAAGAAGGCAATATGCCATGGTGGTGACGAGCCTCTGAATAGCAGGATTATCTGCAAATGGGAATGCTAAGAACAATTATTTTCTTGCATTTATTTAGAACTACCCTTGCTGCAGCTTGTGTTCATTACCTTGCAAATTATTTGCTTCTGTGCAAATACTGCCAAGAGTGGACGATGGCAGCAAGAAGCCCCTGTAAATTCTGTCTCGAGGCAAAAATGAATCAGCTGCTTCAGCCTCTCTTTACACATCACATGCCACAGCCCCTGGCCCCCTTGGATACGTTCCTTCTCAGACAGCCACACCAAATGAAACCAGTCTATGTAACCCACTTTCAGTATCTGAAAGCAAATGCTTAGAAAAAGTGTAAAGCGAGTTGGAAGTGATATTAATCTAGGGTTTACTCAAGCATCCAGTAATCTGTGGAGTATACATGTCTTGACTCACTGGTGGTACTTTTGTGTGCAAAACTCTTATTAATTTTTTATTATTCCACTTAAGCCTTTCCAGTCATGTTGTACCTGCAATATTCCAAACATGGTCTTCACAGCAGTCTCACTATTTGGTGCCATTGTATGTACATGAGCTTCAGGATCTATGCATAATCATCTTGAATTACAACTAAAAAAATTGATATGGAAATTGACTGTAACATTTAAAAGCAAATTAGTATTTTCTCTTTAATTATGCAGTTGAAGAAAAGCAATAAATTCTTCAGAAGAAAATCACAGACTTGGAGGAAAGTTAACAAAAGATAGCATGAAGACTGTTATATTTCAGTAGAATTAAGAACCTTTGTAAGACTCTAGATGTTTTTTTGCTAGTCCCAAATATATAATGAAAATGCCATTTTTATTTATTTCCTGGTTTAGATCATCACATTCTTCCATGATGATAAGTTTCTCAGGTCAGAGAGTGGTGTTATTTCAGTGTTATCAGTGGTGTTATTTAGAGCACTGCAATTTATCCTGTCACATGGAGAACATGGGTTGGATTGTTGCTTAAGATTTATACTGACTTGTCTAAGGTATATATATCAGCTACCAGGACTATGAAGAAAACATTCAGTAAATAGGTGAATTCAGGACAGAAATACAGAACAATTGTGTCTAATTTTGTCCTCATCTGTAGAGTGATACAATCACGATCTTCTGCAAATCGTGTTCTAGTTTAGCCTGTTGAATGAACCCTCTGTTTCACATTTTAACAAGGTACTTGCCAAGAAGTACGGAGATAGCAGCCTTCACCTCTGAAGTGGTAATGAACAGCAGATAACAAGTTTGAACAGCTGCTGCCCTTGGAAGCAGAAACTCTCACCTTCTCAAAACCCTGCCAGATCATGAGCAAAAGAAATCCAATCACAATACACAACAGCAAAAATCAGCCACACGGTGTTATGCTCTATGTATTATACAACTAGATCATTTGTGTGATTTTTGTAGCTGCCTCACAATGGGCAATAACCTGAAGCAGTTAACTTGGTCATCAGTCCCTGTAGGTATTTTTCTACATTGCTGTTCCAAGGACAATAATGAAAGTTTTGAATAATAAAGCAAAATTAGCACTTTTCATAGTGAATGTTGAAATAATTGTGTTCCACGTTTTTAGCAAAGACTTACATATGCAATTTATATACATATATAAATAAATATATTCATATGTATTTAACCAAAAGCAAAGAACAGAACACTGAAGACGCTTATTAGTTATATAGAAAGACTTTAATTCTCCAGTTACCTCCTCTTTTCAGCCCTCTGTCCTGGAACACTGGCAGTGTGAGAAAGTATCACTGCCACAGAAACAAAAAAAAAAAGACAAGAGAACAAAGGAAAGAGAACATAAAGACATCAAAAACAATACAGAGACCGTGCTGCTGAAATTCAATCTCACCTCCAATCCCTTTGTGTTGGTTCATCTAGAGCTGAAGAAGTAGTAGCATAAATACTAAAAACAGCCAGATGGCACAGCTTTTAGACTCCGAAGCTGAGATTGTCAGTAATTGATGAGTTAAAAGTTTGCTTTATTTCCTCATAAGCCAGAAGGATCTTAAGACAACCAGACACAAAACAGCCTAAGATAACAGTGTTTGTTTTTTTGTTATTAATTTTTAAACTGAACTCCCCCATTTGCTTTCTTGCATTTCAGTTGCTTTCTGTTTTATGTGGTTTTCTTTTTTCTAGTCACAGTATGTCTTGTGTTTGTAAGCTGAAGGATCATCAGTCAATTTTATACTCAGAATTTTTAAAAAAGCTGTTACTTAGGGGAAGAGGTCTTACAGTCAGTAAAATAATCAAAATATAAAGGAAGTCAATGGAAAGAAGGATCCTTTTTAGTACAAGATAAACCACTGCAGATAATTGGAAAATCTTTAAAAAAAACTTTATGCATCTTTGTAATTTCAGTGGTGCTTTTATCTTCATGCAATACATCTATTTTTTGGTCAAATACATAATTTTTCATGCATACTGATCAGAAGGAAAAAACTCCCTAAACTCAATTATACTTATTTTTGCTTTTCTGAACATGCAAATTAGCTCCTTTGCAATATCTATTAAACCATCTGAAGGATTATCCTTGGAATGGTAAATTTAAACCTACTAAATATTTGTACTTAAACTTCGACTATATTCATCCAAGAGGCAGAAATACAGTGTGAATTATACAAATAGTAGTCAGTGTTACAGATCATACTGTAACTTCATTAAAACCCTCTCATAGAAATACATCTAAAGAAGCAGTACAGAAATCAGCTTCTTTTATGCTTTTGTCCCATATTTGAATTTCATGAGATTTAAGCTGTCACATTCCTTTCCATTCCTTTTATTTATTTGTTTGCAGATATTTATACTGGAAAATTGATAAAAGCATATGCATAGAGTTGAAGAAAACCCAGTATTCCAGACCTGTTTAAAATTTGTTAAAGGGGTTGAAAGGAGGTTCAGAAGCACCCTTTAAGCCTCTTTTATCAACATAAAAATTACTGTATCTTGCAAACTGAGATAATAATCCAAAATGTCTGATATTCCTGTAGATGAAATGAGCAGTGCACCCAAACAAACAAGCAAACCTTGATTATTCAGCTGGAGGCTGAGGAGTGGTAACAACTAATCCCCCAACCTGTCAGCTCCCGTTGTCACAATCTCCTGCCAGCTCTCGGTACTGGGAAGTCAGTGCTACAGATCGTGCTCCAGTGATGCTCACGTACAACTAACGTGTAGGGCTGGGTTAACAACTGCAAATGAAATCAAGGTGAGTGCATGTTCTAGATGGTATTTTAGAAACCAAGATTTATGACTTCTACTTTTGGTAAGACATCCTGTAATTGTTGTATTTTCCTCCTCCACCTACTCTTATTGTGAGCAGATGAATACTCGTGCAATTAAAAATACCTTGCCATGCCTATTTAAAAAGACAATACCCTGATGATTACATGCAAGGAACAAACATATATGCTAAACAGGGGTGAGATATCTGAACAACATGCTTTATTCCAATGCATAGAGTACTATGTGGAGTCCTTCAAGGCTTCACATTCACTACAGTTACAGAATTCATAGCCTCATATAAATCTTCTAAATTGTATCACACTCCAAAACTGAATCAAATATACCAAATTGCCTGCTACAGTGATCTATGAGTAACTAAAATTTTGGAAAGTACATATACATTTTTCCTCAATGCCGAGGTGTAGTCTTGTATGCAACACCTCAAGCCAAGCTGTTAATTTCTTTGTTTCTGTCCATAACCACAAAAGACTGAACTCACCCATGCAAGCAGGTAACCCCTAAATTTGCTGTAATGTTATTGTTGCCTCAGTATGAGTATTTAGCGAAAGACATTTACAATTCTGTAAGCACTGGTGAAGACACAAGCCGAACAAGGATTTTTTACTCCCCTTTTTTTTGGTAGTGTCTTTCTTATACAGGTAAAGATGTAGCAGCTAACAGTTGTTTGCATTATGCTGGAGTAATAACATGAAATTAATTTTATTCTAAACAGAATTCCTTAGTTGACAGTAGATGGTATCCATAAATTCCAATTCTCCTTCCAGAAATCTTTTAAATTTTGACCATGCCAGAGAAGGTTAGATGTGTTTTTCTGGGATGATTTCCCAGCCCAGGAAAATTATGCAGTTTATTATGTTGTTTCCAAACCAGGATAATTATGCATAAAGTTCTCTGATTTGTTTGTTTTTTTTTCTCCCTTTTCCTGGTTTGATTTTGTTATTATTGCTTTTTGTTAGCTGATATCTGTATGTGATTTCCCCTGCTGTTTGCAAGGGACATATAATCCACATGCTGAACCACTAGTTTGTAGACAGGCACTAGATTGTAGAAAGCAGTTTTAAAGTTTTTCTAAGAATATTAACTGCACTACCACTCAGAGCTATAAAAATGTCATATCTATCTAAGATTATTTAAAATAAAATATAGTATTGCAATATTTGTAACATACTAAGCTATTTTATTTTGATTTCAAGAAGGAATGTCTTATGTTTTTATTAGCTCTGTTGTAGGTTTGGGGGACAGGTTCTTCCTGTAGTTGAAACACTGCACAGAATGTTGTATTTTTGTATTGAAAGGAATTGAGGTAAAGCATGGAAGGTGTCTTACAGCCTTTCTGTTCTCAAGGTTTCTGTCTAAGCAAAGCAGGATTCCTAGGCTCAAAGTCCAAGCATAGTTTTGGTTACATAGCAGCAGGTGAAGCAGGACTTTCCTGGAACAGCAGGTTCTGCTGCAGTTCCAGACATTGTGCCAGGCAGAAGTGAATTATAGAACTTGCAAGGAAAAGCCTAGCCATGTACATTCACCCAAACAAGGAACTTTCCTGGAGCTTTTGTGCAATGCAAAGTTTGCAAAAGACTGGGATGGGCTGAAAACTTCCCAGAATTGTTTTGATCTTCACTGAGTCGTTCCGTAAGAAACTTCAGGAAGGCACAGATGCCTGCATTCTTAGCTCAAAGGTCCACACCCCTGAAGAAGGCATGGGAGCTACAAGGCTGTCATAGTTTGACGTGGGAGGAATTCAGGGAAGTGAAGGAAAAAGTTCTTGTGTAACAAAAGTACTTTTTTGATGCTCTTCTGCATCTGCAAAACCTCTAGGTATCTGAGTGTCCCAACTATATACGTTCATATGCAATTAATCCATATGCTTATGAGTCTATCTATGCATATACTCACCTGCAAAAGATCAAAAAAATAATCTGACAAATGCATGCGTCTGTACTCAAATCACATGCACAAATATGTGTAACACTTAAAATGCTTACTCGGCAGCTGTATGTGTAAGTGGGAAAAATTTTGCATATGGATGCAAAGATGATATAAGACATCCATTCAATTTTTTTCAGCAACCACAGTAATTGCATTGTATGAATGGAGATATACAAATGATTTTAGTATGCCTGTCCCATTCTTAGAAATTCCTACTTCTTGCATTTTCAGTGAAATTAGGGAATTCTGAAAAGGGATGATATTTATGGTGTTTTGTACATGATGATGGCAGGAAGAGAAAACATAGGTTGAACTGGAAGGGGGAAAAAATATCTGTCGATTATTCTGTTCTACCTGCAAGCAGAAAAAGCCAAAATTACTCTCTTTTTGATAGTTTTCCTATGTGTAAATGCTATTTTGATAGCTTTTCACAAGCTATGTCACTTCAATTTACTGAACCACTTTTCTTGTGAAAGCCTAATTTTTAAATGGCTGACCCATCCTAACAGGATAAATACAACTTGTTAGTCAAAATACTTGCTTCTACTAACATTTCTTTGAGAGAGGCAAAGGGGGAATAGAACTTGAGAACAGACTGAAAAACATCCACTGACATTCAGTTTACATCCGTCTGATGATTACCTGATGGCACTTCTTAGCATCAATAAATCTAACACTTCTTGCTAGTACCTAAGGAGCTACTTGGATGGTCAAGATGAGACATAACAGAGGCTCAGATGCAGAGATTGAGACTGTGTCTTGACTCCCCTCTTCACTTTACACATCATATAAAAATGGTGTGGCAATGGCAATAATAGGAGGTCTTGATATAGAAGAGAGGAGAATCCTGACCTTCTCTATCAGAATACCTTTTCATACCATGTAGTTCCTGCCATTTTCAAATGAATGTTCCTTCATCTTGGCCAGAACAATGGCTAATCCTTTTGTAAAACAAAGATTTGGAGGAAGACTTAATATGCAAGTTAAAGTTTCTATAAAAGTCAACATACTCGCTATTTTAGGTGCAAGTATCTGAGTTATTCACAGACAAGTGATTTTCAAGGTGTGGTCAACAGATTCCTGTGAGCACTTCTTTAAAAGCAGCACTTAAATATTCTTTTGTCTGATGAACAGCTGCATACCATCCTGTCAGCTGCTTGTAAATAATGTTTTTTAAAACATACTCCCCCCCCAGCCCCACCGCCCCAGTTATTACCATGCAAGCAATTGTTGTGCTAACATTAAGAATGATATGTAATAAATAAAAGGTCTGTGCAGGGAAGCCCTTTACCTAAATAAGATCTCTCCCACAGAAATAATTATTACATCTTACAGCTGGATTACTGCCTGAGGCAGAAAGTTGAGCAGGTATGGAAAGAATTAAGTTTGAATAGCAGAATTGTTAAGGAATACTTCTACATCATGAAATAAGACAAAACATGAAAGTAAGAGATTTAATGATCAGTGAAAATTACGAGTGAACTCAGCTCTTAAACTTCTTTTCTTTCTGAGAATTAAGGAAAACATCAGGTTTAGGTAATCGGTAGTATATTTAAACAAAAATATATGCATTGCATAAGGACAAAAGCAATACTGAAATTGCAAAGATTTTCATTTAGTGTAAGAAATTAAAATGATGCACTAGTGAAAAAGTGTAAATGGGAATATTTTAGTAGTCAAAATAAATATTTAATAAAAACCACACACCCAAGACAAAGTATCAAAACAATAGAACTTAGTGTTTGAAAGGACACTGCCTACATTGTCTTGTGTTAAACATGACTAAATTCAGTGGTTTAATTATTATCGCACTGCCTTGAGCAAACATTGTTTATATTAGTGTTGCAAAAAGTCATGAGAATAGAAATAGTGTTGCAATGACAGAAATAGTAAAACCAGATTGCTATAAACAAGGAAGAATTTACTACACCAAGGAGTCAATCCACAGCCATTGATACAAAGTCAGCAAAATGGACTACTGCATAGCATACTGGTTACTGTACCAAAGTGCATTTATCAGCATTCAATGAACTGGGGAAGAAACCACCCTTTATAATATAATTTTTAAAAACAATCAGATTGACAGTTGAAGAAACCCCACACATTTCCTTTAAAATAAAAAAATAGTCTAAAGATTTTAAGAGCACCATAAGACTTCTTACCAGGTAAAAGAGTACGAACCATTAGCATTGTAAATAAAGAACATCTAATAATTAATATATCATTCCATATTTAGAATGCAACTGAAAATTTTAGTGTGTTGTTGCATCTTCCTATACTACATCCAGTGGCATTTTGATGACTTCCTTAAGTTCTGGAAACAATGCAAAGAAAAACTGTTTTTCTTGCACAGCAGAGGTCTAGAAAAATTTCAGCTGATGTTTAAACTGAAATGTAGATAATGAGAATACAAACAGATTTGTTAGGGGAAAGAAGGAGTGCCTGGCTTATCCCACTAATTCACCATTCAATTTTTCCACTGAATCTTTGAAAGTAGCATTACTTAATATCCCTGACTCCCAATGACTTTTATGAGCGCTATTTTCTCATTATTAAGGATTCTGCATTGAAGATTTTTCTCAACCCTTTATCCTTCAATTCCCACCCATCCCTCCATCATATTTAAAAGTTGTGGTTTTCTCACATAGAACATTGTAATGCCTTATGCTGCTTGGTAAGTGATATATGCAGTCAACATTATTTCTATTTTCAAAGCACTGAGAACTCTTTCCAGTTGGCTCACAAATTAAACAATAATTAAAAATAGTATTTTCCCCTTATTCTTTTGTGACATGGTAAAGACTATTCACCATTTAATATACGTTCAATTTCTTCTAGTCTTTTCAGTGCAGCAACTCTCTTTTTCTCAATGTCTTTGATTTCTTTTGTAGATTTTTTGGGAGTCTCTTTGTCCACACTGCTTTTCTCTGTTGGTTTCTTATTTTTTGAGTGCTCTTTATTATCAGCTGTTGATTGGGTGGTTCTCTTTTCACTTTTTGCTTCTTTCAAATTCTGAAATGAATTTTTTTTTGTTTCTGTAGCTGCAGTCCCATCTGATGGAAGTGATGACTGTTCCATAGCACCAAGTGATGCAATTTTACTTCTAACTATGTTTAGATGACGCTGAATATACTCTTCATGAGGTGCCAGTGCTAGTGTTTCAACCAGACATTTTTCCGCCTTTATTAAATCTTTTTCTTCAAAATAAACCACACAAAGATTATGTTTTCCTTGTACATTGTTGGGATCCAGTTCCAAAATTTTTTCAAAACACATTTTTGCTCCAACAATATCCTTCTTTTGGTTCATAAGGATATCTCCTTTCAAAATCAGACCTTTGGTATGATCAGGGTAGTATCTCAGTAGGTCTTCCAAGACAGGCAAAGCCATCAATTCTTTTCCTGTCTGAGAATAAAGCAGGGCCAAATTGAACAAAGCACTTCGGAAGTTTGGTTGTAACCTTATGGCTTTCTTCATCCATGCCTCTGCTTCTGTGTCTTTTTTGTCATCCATTGCTAGCATACCCAAATTGAAGTATCCATTTGAATCCTGCGGTTCTTCTTTCACATAATGTAGCAGTCTTTGTTTAGCTTCAGGTCTAAGTCGAGCATCACCTAAGTAACAGAAAATGCATTTAATTCTCAAGATATTTCCTGAAACATTTATTTGAAGTATTTTTGAAAAATTGTAATCTTTATACAAATTAAAATGCAACTGTAAAAGGGAAAGGGTTTAAAATGCTACTTTTCATCATAGCTGTGTAACAGCAAAACCAAATATTATCTACCTTCTTTATAGAATGAAACTATATACAGTTGACTTCTAGCCAAAGTCAGCATCATTATTCTATTAGCTGTTGAATGATAGTTAGGTTTGGTATTACAGATACAAGAGGTGTCTCTACAAGCTTAAGAGAAATTGTTTTCATGAACAGTTGAGCAAATGGAATGCAGAGCAGACATCAGTTCTGACAAACCAGCTCCTACAGAGGCAAACTTTGAATGGAAGATCTCATTTTAGTAAAGACAGATTTAAAGAGTTTAGACAGAGAGCACATAGGATGACTTCTAATGTAGCCAGGCCAAGATATCTTCTAATACCAAAACAATAAAACCTGTAACCCCTATATTTTAATTTGCATGAAAGTTTAAAAAAGATTTAGTAAAACAATTTTATCTGACAATACCAGGATTAGCTAGACACACTTGTGGTCTGTACTATTTTACTGAATAATACAGTGAACATATTTTAGTAATAAATTCCAGACATAGACTTATTGAAGGATAGGGGAGCTGCGTTCATCTGCCCTCTTTCACCCCCTGAAACAATACTGCACCTTCTAGTATGAATAAGTGAGTACTAAACAGTTAATACTTCTGCTTGTTTGAAGCTGCTTGTACTTCTACAGATAAGGAACAAGGCATGTCTTGAACTACCTAATTTACAATGTGAGAAGAGATGGAAAATTATCAAGTGTCTTCAGCTTCAATCAACTCTGTTTTATCTTTCTTAGGGGCAGTTTACCATCTCAACAAAAGGGAAACAAATCTTAGCAGCTCACCTGCCAAATACTCTTTGCAACAGCCTTAATTCACTAAGGGTCCACCCTTATCCACACAGCTATACATATGAAAAACAAATGCATGAAAATCCATCCATCCATCCAAATTCATCCTAATTAGCAGTATCACAGAAAAACCTATGAAAACATCCGTATTTCTTGAGCTGGATTCAAGCCCAGAGACGTAAGCTAGATTTCTGAGTCAATAATTAAATCAAGTACTATAAATGTGAACCACATATTAAACATATTTTACTAAATACTATCTTTAAAGATTACACAGGCATTATTTTGAAGATGTTTGAGTAACACTATTCTTTATATGTGTAAGATATACTGTAAAATAGCACTTGTATAAAAGATGCTGATCAGCTAAGGTGTACATACACTTTGCACAAATTCCATACGCTACAAATTACAAAGCTATAATAAAGAATTTCTTTTTTGATAATGCTATGTACTTCTCCTTTCCAAAAACAAAAGAGTTAAAAAAAAATTAAATAGTATGGATCCTATAAATGCAAACATGCAATATGCATAGAAGGGACAATTAACGTACCAGATTCCTGCATTAGCAGTGCTGAGTTGAATAACGCCAGTTTATGTGTTGGGTTGAGTTCTAGAGCTCGGTTGAAATTATTCAAGGCTTCTGTTGGATCTTTCAGTTCAATGTAAACAATTGCCAAGTTGTACCACAGGTCTGCATTGGTTCTGTCTAGTTCTAGAGCTCTAAGGTAAGCTTCCTTAGCTTTCAGAGGTTTGTTCATTTTTAAAAGTAATTCTCCCCTGTTGAAGAACCATACTCATTACCCATATGAAAATTGACAGGTTTTTTTTAAAGTTTGTCTTCCTACAGACAGTAGATGTTAGATAACAGTGATTTTTTTATTTAGTTTTAAGCACAAAACAATACAACATCCACTTTTCCTTTCCACCTTCCTTTCCACATTCTATTCCTAAAGCTTTCAGTTGTCAAAAACCTGTATACAACAAATGCATAAGCAGGACAAGAACAAAAAAGGAAGTGATCAATGGCGCCTGATTTGGCTCTATAATTACACTGCAAAGCATAGGTCAGGCATCTTTGAACATCCCTAAGTCCCAGTGGGAATCACAACAGAGTAGTGGACAGAAGCCTCAATACCCACATCCACGTTACTCTTAACTAAAATGCAATAATGTCAACTAAATAGTTAGACTTGCATTTTCTGGACCATCTTTAACAAAAAAGTATAAAGAAAGCCCCATGATTCACACTAACCAAAGGCTTTTTAGATCAAAACTAAACTATGAGGTTAGAAATTAGAGATTCATAAAGAAATCTAATGGAAGTGTCTTTCTATACAATGTTTGAATACAGAACCTACATGGAAATATGCCATTTGAAGCAGGAATTTAAAAGAACAGGACTTGTAATGAATAATTGATTTTTGTCCCAAATCTTCATCTTCTCACTTGGAAATGAAACAATTTCAGCAGCTAATTGAACTGTACAAACTAAATACTGTTCATAGTACTACAAATACATATTTTTGAACAAACTTTTTTGTATCTCTAAAATTAGAAAATATACCTGCTGATGTAAGCCTGCTTGAAATCTGGCCTCATACTAATTGCTTGTCGATATAACTGATCCGCTTCTTCGAGGCGAGATTCATTCGCTCGAATTAAGTTTGCAAGATTGATATAAACATTTAGATGGTTAGGAGCAACTCTTGCTGCATACTTTTTCCCTGGAATAATCTGTCAAAGACAATATATACACCAAACACAGATGAGCAAAAATACGAAAGGTGATCAGGATAGAACTTCTTTTCACTCTTCCACATTTGTTTTAGAGTACTACTGGACATTATTGTGTAAGCTCTTGATATTGACAAAGAGCAGTAATTCTTTTCCAGAAAAATCATACTGAAAAATAAATAGAATATGATCTGTGGTTTTCACAGAAATAAAGAATAAAAAACTTTTACAATATTTAAGCTCTGCTACTACTTAATTTGGTTCATGTAGATAGCCATTTGAAACCAAACAGACCTTGCAAAACTTTCCCAAGTCAGACAAAAATATTTCCTGAAGCCGAAACTGACATTTTAATTCCTTTTTATGACCCTCCAGCCTAAGGAAAGTGTAAATAAGCTAGAATAAGTAAAATTTCGTAGGTATAAATATAATTTAACAACTAGAAAAGGTATCAAAACACATATTTATAAAAGCACGTTCAGGCAAATTTTTTTTGTTGCTGCTGTGGCTACCTTCTCCAACCTCCAATGCTGTATTTAAGCCTTCTCTGAAGGGCTCAGAAACTCAGTCACCATCAATGTATTAGCTGTAAGTGAAAATAAATCAATTGTGACTAGAAACTGTAGGTTTTGGCTGCTGCTTTCTTTTATAACCTCAATTTCAGGAAAAAAAAAACAACAAAAAAAACCCTTAAAACATAATACAGCAGTATAAAAAGTAAATTAAAACAGTTGTAGCAGAGTTCCAAGTTAGCATTTTTTAACAGCCATGAGTATATAGCCTATTTTTTTCATAGATAGCTTTTAAAAGAACACTGGTAAAGTATACCATGACACAAAGCAACAGGAAAAAACAAAAATTGTATCACGAATAGAGGTTCCATGCTGCAGTGGTAAAGTTCCTAATTACCTGTGGCATCAATGATTTAGCAATCATATATGATTCTTCAGCTTCTTTTGTTTTGTTTAGGTTCTTGTAAGTTCTTCCTACATTCATGTGGGCACCAATATCATCTTAATAAGAAAATAATGAAATTTAATATATTTCCATGCACTGAGTATCAAGAAATTAAACACTTCTACATTTAGGTAGCATGAAGTACAGGTTCTCTGATGAAACATGTCCATCACCAAAAGAAGAAAGCAATTCTATCATTTTTCCTCTTAATTATAAAGCTAATAATTTAACCAGGAACTGGTTAAAGAGGGATTATAAAATTATGTGGGAAACTGTAAAAAGTTTAAGGCCCTATCATACTTCCCTGTAACTAATTTCTTGCTATAATAGAGGCATATAAATTGAAGGTTATTTATTAATCTTCTTAAAGTAAAGATTATCCAGTACTACCAGTACTTCTTTTGTAACAATATGTAAAATGGATTAAATGTGCATTTTCATATTATCTAGATTTTTAAAAATTTTCTTACATCTTTAGTTTTGAATTAAAAAATAAAGCAATATTTATACTCCATAAGAAATCACAATCTAAGTTAATACATGAAAAATGTCATGCAAATAATAGTTTTCAAAGTATTTGCAGCTTTTTAGAGATAGAAACATTTTATGGAGGACTTTTTTAGTTTATTTCAAAAAACCCCAGATAATTAACTTACTATATGACTTTGTTTGATGTTCAGTTGAAGCAAACAGTCCACTGAGCAGTTGTTAAGCTAAATATACTGAAATATCAGGAGTGAAGAGATGGCAACTAATCAAAGCTTTACCTGGTTGCACTTGTGTGGCCTGTATGAAAAACTGCAGTGCTCTTTCAAAATTTTTTTCATTTTCTAATGCATGCCCCACATTGTTCCATAGTTTTGCATTGTTCTTATTTACCTAAAAAGATACCAAAGCATAAGGTTTTAAGTTGAAATTACTTAACAATTGAGTTTCTCTTAACAATATCAAGACATAAAAATGTATTGCAAATGACAGAATTCATCAAGCTTCTATATGCAAAGGATAACAGAACACTACATACAGAATGATTACATTGATCTTGCTGTGCAATATCAATTTATTTTAGTTATTTGCTCCTAGAAATACTAAACATCTTAAAATTTATTTTAACTCTTATAGTATATATTGCTAACTGCCTTATCATGCCATATGGAATTAGGAGAAATAATTCTATGCCTCAAACTTTTTGTAGATTTTTGCACTGAAACATATCTGGCTTTCATCCAGGCGAGAGAATAAATCCAACTGCTTTGACACAAGAAAAATTATCATCTATTTTCTGCATATGAATTTCTATGTGTGCATCACACTGTTTTTAAAGCATTCCCAAAAACAACTAATTAGATGCCAATACTTTCAATATAGAAATTAATGTGCTGAAACAAACAATTTTTGTCCGTTTTTAGCACATTCCACTGCAGCTTCTTAAGAACAGCAATAAGAACTTCCCATTATCCTTTCCAAACAGAATACAGTACCTTTAAAGCAGACATAAACAAAGTGTACTCCGACTCCCAATCCCAGTTTCTGTGCAGTGTTTTTAAGGCATGAGTGAATAGCACCGCCGCCAAACAAACCCAAGAAATTTTTCTTAGCACACTATTAAATAAAACAAACAAAGACTTGTTGTAAGCACACCAACAATTCTAATTTTTATTAGAATAAGTATCTCATATGCTAAAAGGCAAACAAAGGACCACATTTGTGATTAGCACACTCCAGAGTTTGAAAGGAAATAATGCTCAATTTCAATTTAATTTTACCTGCTTTTGTTGTTATGCCCATGCAAGTCCCTTAATAAGAACAAGCCCAATTCGCACAACACAACAGAATTTGTGTAGAATGTTTACAGAAATTATATGTCTCTTAAAACTTATCTGTAATGTAGGACAATAAATATCATGCCAAAAAGTGAGGTTCTCCAAAACACTATACAAAATGTTAAAGAATGAAAAAAATCCCTAAAAAATCATTTCATACTTTTGTTTCACATCAGACACTTCCACACATTCTTTACTGCACATATTGCCAATCTTTCCCACACTGCAGAACACACCTTAATGGAGAGGTCTGTGGAGACTACTCAATCTTCCATAAGCAAATGTAATCCTAGTGCTACTGTAAAATCTAAGTAGGAGAAAGGTTTAGTGTCTTTCTAGCAATTTTATTTTTAAAGAAGCAAGCTAGGGTCACTCTCTGTGACAAGTTTGTCAGGAATAATCTTCATTTTGTGCAGTTTATTTTTCTGGAATTTAAACATGACAGATATAAAACATACACATTAACATGCTGATCATTTGGTTTCTGGATTCTAATTCAATTATGAAAAAGATCAACATTCAATAGCCTTTCCACAATTATGAATACAATTTGTTTTAAAATAAAATCTTATTCTTGAGTGGACATACAGGTGTTCACCCTTAACCGCTGTTTCTCACATTTAATTTATGGAACAGTTGTTCACTCTGCTACCTACTTCAAAAGGGTTTACTAAAAACTGCAAGGTTCTTTCCCCATCCACTTCTAAGAGATACAAAATGCATATTTTGTCTACCATGTTTGGTTTTAAAAACACTAAAAAAGTGGAACTGTAAAATTAGGACAGTAATTCTAAAACACTACCAAAGTGATCAATAAGAACTGGCATATACAGTAATCTGCAAACCCATCAGGCTGACAAGGAAGTTTTCTTCTTTCCACATATTCCTAAAGCAAGGAACCTTTTCTTTCTCATTTTAGAGAACTAGTTTCCAATATTTTTGTAGTAAATGACACTAGTTGCCTAATTTTTCTCCCCAGCTATCTTCTCCTGGTTCCTTGCTTTCTTTCACATCACTTCTATTTTTACTGCCTCATAGTGGGATTTGTGAGAAATCCACACTCCCACAATATATCACTAATTTCTCATTATCCAGTGCTGTCAGCTTCAGCAGCACCAGTTAGTGTAAATTTTACTGCAAGGCCTCATCTCTAACAATAGTAGCCAACATAGACTGCAAATTGCTGCCTTTCCATTTGTCTGAACTGGCATTAGGATACCACTGGGCTAAGCATCCACATCAGTGGGAGGTATGTCCAAATCAATGCAGAAGATATCAGAAAACACAAAAGTGTGTGCAAAACATGCTTTTAGAGAGAATTTTAAAGGAGAAATTGTTAACCAAAGAATTGTTTTGCTTAACAAATACTGAATGGCTCTAATATCCATTCCTAGTATGCTCTTTCTGAAAATTTAATCTTTTACTGATTATATTTTCAGCAACTTTAATTGGCTGACTCACATGCATTGTACAAACTTCAGTCAGTAATCAACTTTGAATAAAGTTAAACCGGTTTTGATTTATATTCATCTATTATTTTCATAGAAGATAACCAAAGATGGCTATGCAAGCTTTCCCATTAGGGCTTTTATCAGTATGAATTTATTTACCTTTTATTTGATAATTTCTTCCATCCATGTGCTACTAAAATGCAGAATCCCATGCTAGGAACATATAACACTCGCTCTGCTACTACGAATCCAACAGGGAAAAAGAGGTTTGATGCAGGAATGAATGGTAGCACTATTAAGCAGAGAGCCTAGAAAGGAAATACAAATAACATTAGTAATCAAGAAATTGGCAGTGACAAACTGTACCCAAGAAACAAATTAAAATTACAGAAATAAATTGTAGATATTCAGGTTTTTTTTTTTGTTTTTAATATTCAGATCTGTTTCACATTGAGATCACTTTGAATATGGCAAGTAGTAACCTGCAAATTATTCTATTCCTTACTTAAGGGCTTGGAAGTCGATTTGCTTTACTATACTACAAAAAGAGGACAAATAAATAGGATCAACAGATTAAATTCAAAACAACGTTTTAGTAAGAGTTCCAGATACAGAAACAAGACAGCATAAGAACTTTGGACATTATCTGACAACTAAAAATTTGTTTCCGCCTATTTGAGGCATAAAGCAGCTATTTTTGCAGTACAATAGAGTATGTTTTGTGTTTCTGTAAGAAATGTGAATAACAAAATCAGAATCAGTTGCCAAATAAACATCAGTTTTTGGACAGAGTGCTAAGAGCACCCCAAAAAACCTGAAATTACAATGAACTAAAGAACTGCACAATTGTAGTTCTTAGGTTGGGGACTGACTTCTTATCAAAAATTGTAGTTTATTAAGAGGCAAAGAAATCCATCTGTTGCAAAGAAAATGGACATGACCAGTAGCTTTATGTCCAGGATGACTGTTAAGTAGCAGATTTCCAATCTCTGGTTCCAGAAAAGACATGAATAATTATTTCAAAATATCTGGCCTCCAAGTTACAGAAAAAACCCCACAAAAACAAACCTACAGAAATGGAATTTTTCTTTGAAGAAAGAGAAATTTTCTAGAAACTTTCAGTACAACTGGGTACCTAGAGTTAAGCATGACATTAACTGCCTCTTCCATGCTAAAACAGTTAAATAATCCAGTGTGAAAATCAACCCAGGAGTACATATATAGAAATACAACACTGATTTAAAACTTTAAGTAAGATTTTATCTTGTATTTCAAGGATATTTCAAGAATATGCAAATGGATCATTGACACAGCTCAGCTGCTGATGCACAGCATTTCATTAAGCTCCATGAAAACAAAACCACAACTGAGCCTCACACCATACAGAATACATTGATTACTTGGGGATATTAATGACTCACTGGAATGCAGCAATAGGCTTTGGCCTATTGTATTGTTTCATTTTGTAGCACATAACAATATTTAATATAAAATATTGCATTCCCATTTCCTATGAAATTAGCTTCCAGGCACTTCAATGCTGAAGAAAATCAGCATACTGTTGAAAGTTATATACACAATATAGGTATAGATTAAAGGAAAACAACTTGCATTAAACCAGGACTATACTATGTCCGGTGACACTGAGGCTTGCATGCTGGAGTGAATGATCTCAGAAAATCCTTCCTATAAAAGGCACTTGGAATAATAAAAACACATGTAAAAATACCACCCTCAAACAAAAACTGACTTACGCCAACATATGCTAACAAAAACATTAACCCTTTCCTCTTGTGAACATCACCAGGTAGGTAATAAACAGCCTTAAAATTCAGGAGCTGTCCTACAAAAAAAGTGAACCACACTCCACACACATTTTTCCTCCTAACAGTGCAGTGGAGAAAAACTTGTGCCTCAGCTTATATAAGGAGCAAAATGCAACTACTCTGCATATTTGAAGTGCTGTGAAGCTTATTTGCTAAGCATGTCACCTTGCACATTTATGGTATCAATAATTTCTTCTCTTCATACACCATTTCCAAATTCAGGACAAGAAATTTCATCAGCAATACTAGATATCATTTTCACTGGTCTGCTAGGGAAGTATATTGCCTCTCTCCAGTGACAAGACAAGAAAAAACATATGAGTCAGAACTATAATGCTAGATCTTTTAGAAGTACATCAAAATTTGTCAGCTGCTTAGCAAAGAACTAATTAAATCTTAGGTTATGCATAAATATTTCCACCCATCTGAAACTTTTGTTCACTGATTAACATACGAGAAAATGCATTATTTCTGAAGGAGACTAAGATAAATACATGCAGGTTTTGTTATACACATAACTTCACCACTAAACTAATAAAGAGTACAGTATCAGGTTATCATTCACCTTGTAAAAATTTGCAATGGAATCAATAATTGATGACTGTCTTTTTTTCAAAAAATACCAGCTCCTTTGATCCTTCCCATTGCTTCCAAAATATTCTTTTCTGTTAATCCATCTCAGTTTTAAGATCATATATAATAATGAACAGACACAGAAACTCATCTTACAGCTTGACAAAATTAGTTTTTCATAACATGAAAACAACTTAGAGAAGAAAAACAAAACAACAATAACGAAAGTAGAAACCTTATTCCTAAATGCAAAAATATGTCCTTTCTTTTACACCTATAAGAAAGAAAATAAAATCTCTTGCTAAATACACATCACGACTACTGACATTTAAATAAAGTAGACAGCTTGCAGGATTAAAATGCATTCTGGTCCTTGAAACACATTTAAATTCTATTGAAAGCCCCCATGTGCCAGTTGAGCTCTGAATTTCTGAGAAAGGCTGCAAAACAGTTTACAAATACATAACAAGGGGCATATTTATTCTCACCTCTAACAGAATCACATACTTAATTCCAATTTAGCAGTTTTCTTGCCAGACAATTTTCCTCTTATGTGTTCATTCCAGCCTAAAAGGAGAGGCACATAATATCTCTGGGTCACAGCAGATTACACGTGTGACCATACAACCTGAGCCACTTTTGACAAAAGGACAAAAACAGTGCATCATTCATACCATCAACACTGTCTTGGAGGAATCTCCAGGGTATCGGAGACTGAAGACCATCAAAGATCCCAGAAAGCAAAAGAAGGTAAGTGTGGCAATATTTCTAATATCTAACAAAGACTCCACAAGAGGAATAGTTCCCATTGTCCAGTCACAGCATAATTCTGAGGGATTGAGAAGAAGCCAAGCATTTACGGGGAGGAGGTAGTTGAAAGTCAGCTGTCTTGCTGGGGATGGACTAACAGCAGCTGGGTTATCAAACCTAAAGCAAAAGAAAGGAGAAAAAGGAGCTTTTAATGAAGAAAGATATGATCTTGATTCACTTTGTGGCAAACTTTAGAGTCATAGTTAGAACTACTAATTACAGACATGTAAAATATCCTAATCTTCCTGCATTTGTCAGGTGTGAAACCATGCACAGTGATTCATTGAAGAGAGGGACAGAACCTCCTCCATGTTTATGAAACTGTTTTGGGATATAATCAACATAAGTTTGAAGAAACAGAATGATTTGTACTTCAAGTTGAATTCAATGGTGCTTGTTCATGTTTTTAATAGTTCGTCTCATTTTTTCAGGGACAGTTTTAGATTC
This sequence comes from Vidua chalybeata, assembly GCF_026979565.1. NCBI lineage: Eukaryota > Metazoa > Chordata > Aves > Passeriformes > Viduidae > Vidua > Vidua chalybeata. Next base: position 11,771,597 of record NC_071534.1, on the reverse strand, counting down.
TTGTATTTCTACATTGCTCAAACTTAAGATAAATTAGTTTTTCAGTTCTAATGACATTCATATACGTCTTCAAGTAGTCTATCTGAAGACAACCATGTTTTCTGCTTAGTAAATGTAAAATATAACCTGTATGTAGAAGAGGAAAAATTTAAGAGGTTTGGAGAATTTAGACAAGGTTCAAATAAAGAGACAATAAAAAATACTTAAGCAATAAGACATTTAATTTCTGAATTACTAAGATGAACTATCAACTGTAAACTTTTTAAAATGGCTGCCTGCTCAGATACCTCAATATTTTGGACATTTTATTCAACAACTGTTGAAGTATATCATTTAGCAATTTCTTCTCAAAAATTTTCTTCTCAACAAAAAATGGAATATTGTACAGACACTGAATAATAATATTAAAATAGTTGAATAACACTTATGTTCATATATTTTTGACCATTTCATTCCAACTTCATTAAGTCACATCTTATTTATAAACAACTGTAAATAAGAAACACTTTACTCTTACCTTGTAAACACTGGAAGCTGAGACTGGATAACCTGGACTCTGACAACTACAAGCAGGAGTGTACTGAACATTAGGACTATGAGCTTCAACAGTGTTTGGAGCATAGAGAAAGGAATACTGCCCTTCCCTCGAAGAATCTGTACAGCTGTGTCCAATAATGCTGGCAAGGTGTACTGTAAATTAAAAAATGGTTTATAATCAGACAGGGTACTCATCAGTTCCTTACATAAATATGAGCTACCTAATACTTTTTTCCTTGGTTTTCTGTAAACGTCTGCACCCAATAGTTAATTAATTCAGCTTCTTAGTGCCTTCATGACAAGTCCCCAAAATAAGGTCTCCATTCTAATAAACTAGTCAAGGATTCTTGCTAACACTATCACAGCTGAACCTGTACACCCGTAGCTATTTTGTGCTACGGATCAAAAAATTGTACCATCTTCAGAGGCTTGAACAAATGAATTAAAACCATTAAAGGAATTCTCAAGAAGAAAAATTACTATTTTCAGAATCCTCAGCCCCTCTGAAAACTTGCCCTATAAACAAAATTCCTTACGAATGATAGAAATACTATTCGCTTCCTGATTAGCCCTGGCTTTCTATTTTATGCCTCTACTGCAGTAGGTCATCACTCCTTGCCTCATGAACATCATAATCTTGCAGTTTCCCATTACATAAGCTATTTTCTTCTACTGTACCTCTTTCCTTTTGTCTTCATGACTTCTGCTAGTGATGATTTATCACTTTACATATACCGGCTGGCTAAACTACAGAAACTGAAATGTTTTTGAGGACTGGTTCATGTGACACCTGTGCTTTCAGAAGAAGCCTCAGTTTACATTTTCTCTTTCCTATTCAACTGACTTACACAATCTTTTTAAACTTCAGTGAAATTGAAGATCAGATCAAAAGTTACTAAAAGGAAGGAAGAGTGGGCTGAAAACCAGTCACGTACTGGTGATTTTCTTAAAAATCCAGCTAGAAAACTGTATTTTAATTCAGTAGACCTGCAAAGGCAATAGTTACAAAGACATCTATATGATTTTGGTATTTCAGCCTTGATTATGTGTCCCCAGGATAGACAATCTTTTGGCTTTTATTTTTTTGCAAAATTTTCCTGCAAGCAATAAAGGAATAATAACCACAACATTTTCTTAAAAAATGGAATGCTACATTTTTAATTACTACATTTTAATTTTAAATTTATTTTGGTTATTAAAAAGTCTAGAATTATTTAATTGCAGGAAAATCTTGTTTCTTTATGGAAAAGTTACTATTAATTTAAAGGCTTATCAACGCTTAAAATGAAATATATCAGATAACTGTCTTCTTAGAACAACAAATTTCTTAAGAATATTGCTTATTCAAATAGGACTACTCTAAAACATTTGGCTACTCAACAGAAAATTATGAAACGAATTTGTATATAATATGTTCTCTATTTTTACTACAGGGATTAAAAACAAATAATCCTCCACCTTTATGCACCTCAAACTTTAATCAAGACTGTTACATGCTAGGATTTGCAAATCTCAGTCAGCTAAAACCATAGGCTTCCATTAAGACCTGTTAAGTCTTTACTGAGTATATTTGCTAACATCTCTGCATGGCACATAAAGGACAACTCAGAAGTTACTTGATTCCCTAACTGTCAAACATGAAATGACTCAAAAAAATCTGAAAAATGTAATAGAACTATTGAGTTAACCTTAAATGAGAAAGATTGGTGCCAAAATATGATGCTTCAAAGTACTTAATGTCTCGTAACAGAAATCCACTTTATTTTTCAACAGCTTACCCCTTGAGCAATAAAGACTTCATACACACAGCATATCCCCACCACGGTTATTCCTTGTTCTTTACACAGTGTTGCAACAGCTACTAGAAATACAGTCACTGCAATTGGAGTCCACACTGCAAGTAAAGAAGACATTATTGAAAATGTTCCATCTTACAAAAACCACATTTAATAAAGTAAATTACTTTAAAAAGTGAAGGCTTTGGCTTCTCACTATGAATATGCCATGTTCTGTAATGTTCTTTAGTATATGTAATGTCTTATGAAAGATGACCAATTTTACTCTACAGAAAATAATACACATGCACCTATTTTTAAATTGCCTCTCTTAAATTGAAAGAAATAAATTAAGGGTAAAAGACTAATTTATAGTAAGTTAAACGAAGTATCTCAGTATTTCCTAAATCACCAGAGCACTTCCTCAAATGGAACATTTTATAGGGAATAATGATTTCTCCCTATGTCAATCTGACTCTGGCAAAGATGGAAGCCTCCTTTATCTGCACTGAAACTTTGGAATATACTTGTGACTGACCATCTGAGGCACCTCAGCACACTTCCACTTAAATTGCAATAATAAAAGTCAGTGTGAGCATCTCCTAGGGTAGGTGTCACAAAACTAATTAAAGATGAGCCTAAGTCTCGGGGAAAAATGCAATTTATAATGGAAAGTAGTATTAAGTGGGTATCTTGGCTCTGAAGGAGTCTTGGTACACACTTCCTGAATAAACAGTTCACCTCTATTATGGTTTTAAGAATGATTTTATCAGTGATAAACAAATTAAATCATATCTCTATTTGTCAATCAATTACCTATGGTATTATCTGGCCCTTTAGACTTTGTGTATGACAAAAAAGCAGCTAGGAAAAAAATAGATGATAAAAGCTCTGCTCTGCCCACAACTCCAGTTACCTGAAAAATAAAAGAAGAAAAAAATAATTATTATTCAGTATTTATTATTATTTGATATTTTTAGATAGTATTTGCTGAGCTTTTATTAGGAATCTAGGTATGCTATTTATATGTTACTAGATATTTATTATTATATAAATATATCAGATCTCTAAGGAAGTATTCTATAGAGCACAGGAGTTACCAATCCCCTGGAGCAAGAAATTGGGTAAGGAAAGCAAGAGGTCAGCACTGCTGAGTAGAAAACTGTTGGTCAAACTAAACTGAAAGAAGCAAATGCCCAGGCAGCAGAAACAAGGACTGGTGACCTGGGAAGAATAACCTGGGACAAAGCTCAGTTGTACAGAGATGGGGTGTGGAAGGCCAAGGCAAAGCTGGAACAAAACATGGCAAGGGACATAAAGAATAACAAGAAAAAAAACCTGAAAAAAACTGGTAACAAGGAGAAGGCTGAGGTACTCAACAACATTTCTGCCTCAGTGTTTAACGGCAACCTCTCTTCCTTTGATGAGACAGAGAGGAGTGGATTTTATGAAATTCAGAGAAGTGTTAAAACGCATGTGGCAGAGGGTTGTTTCAGAATCCCCAAAGAAATACAGATTCATTCCCATTTCAAGAACTGTTTTCAAAAAACGCTAAAGTGAAACTAACAATCTGACATGGAAGACAGGTCATTATGCTCATGGTTATTGCAGTAGCCACTGTGTTGCCTACAGTACCTTCCAGGACTACCATTCTTCATTACTTGTCCTCTTCTCTAGTGCCTCTGATTGCTTCCAAATTTTTACAAGTAACATGGCTGAAAAATAGCATGCTGTCCTGAGGCAGATGGTTGTATTTAACTAAGGAAACTGCATAGCTCATATTTAACTATGACGATGCTGAAAACTGACTTTTTGCCATCTGGGCCCAGCTAGAAAGTTTTATTGCTAGTACATTCTTGGTCAAGCACGATTGATCCAGCACAGCATAAAATGAGAAAGTAACTCAGTATCCAAGGTCACAGTGTAAAGAAAAGTATTCTAATCTAAATCTGAAATCATACTCTGGTATTTAGCTTGGGACTACTGTATGTTTACCAAAGGATTCACTGAATCATGCACAAAGTGTGTTTCACAGTTGGTAAGACACCACAGTTTGTGTTAATATTTTGAAGAGCATCTAAGTATTTGTTTCCAAAATATCTTAAGATGTTTCAAAGATTCCTGGTCTGGATTCCAAAGCTGTCTAGCATTAAGACATTAAAGAGAACTTTATCTGTAGATCAGTTGAAATAGAATGTTAATAAAGCATGTTGGTGTGCCTCCACATTTGACTGCCACCAAAGGAGAGGTTCTATTTCTGGATACAAACATGACTTATGAGAGAAAATTTCAGCATTCACGAGGTAAGTTGACATCCTGTAGTTATAAATGTGGTTTACATACTTCTGGCCAGAACAGTAGCAAAGTAACTAGGAAGACTGAACTGAAATTGTAAAGACAAGGACAAATGAAACTATGATGCTGTAATTCAACTAATTTCCTAAAAACTTCTTCCTCAGAAGAAGAGATATCATCACTGCAAGAGCCTAGCTTCTTTCTGAACTCCAGCAGAAAATGATCTACTTATCCTGTTTTGATAACTTTTCCAGGAAAAATCTGTTTGTTGTAAGATAGGTAAAGGGTTGAAATATTTATGCATTGTATCTGCTGTTTCAAACTCTTGTGCAAGTGACGAATAAGTAGGAGACTAACTTGTAAGGAATTAAGACCAGATACCTTTCAATTATAATTATAAAAGATATAAAAATCCCTAGTCCCAACATGCATCTAATTATTACCTCCTCTTTTCTGTGTAAGGAAACCTCCACTTGTTCTTCTTCTTACACACTGAAAAAGGTGAGGGCAAGAAGAAAACGAGCCCTTATCTGACTCTTCACTGAGTACAACAGCAGGAGGAGTCAACTAGAATCGCAGTTTCGCAGTTTCCAGGCCAGCACCAAGCTGTAGCGATCCCTGTGTTACAGCGCCCTCCCGTGGCCCACACCAGGCAGGCCTTACACACCCTCTGCCCAATGGCTCCGGAACTACGCAACATTGCCGTACACAATTAGCTTCTGTTACACAATGCGCTCTAGGAGTTGCACGCTACTTTTTGCCAACTCTGATGCACAGTACTAAAAGCATCTGTGCTACACGCTATTTCGGGCAGAATCTCAACGTTCAGGCATAATAAAGAATCACTGAAATTTGGAATGAAAGTGATACAATTACAATGGTTGATCTAACCTGTGAGCCACTAACGTAAGTCACTGGCAACTTGCTAACACTGCTGCAAAGATCCTGTCACATTTACTACAAGAGGCAAAGCCAAATTTGCAATTTAAAGCATGTTTTTTCACAGAACCAGAAAACCAAATGAAGTAAAAAATTTTGCCCAAGTTTTTATAGGGGTTTCTGCTTTGGAGTACGCAGAAATTTTTAGATACTTAACTTCTTCATTTTAAACATTCCCTTAACTTCTAGCAACCATGTATTTGTAGCTTAAATAAAAGCCAACTTTATCAACTCAATTCCTGTAAAATTTGCTCAAAATACATGGATGCAGGCTTCTTAATTATTGCTTAAAGGGATCTGTACTATTTGTATATAAGAGATAGATGGAAACTCTTCACCCAAAATATCAGGACCAAAAAAATTACAACATAAACTAAGAGCAGACCCCTCTCATTTTATTAAAATCAAAACACTCTACTCCCCCTTTCTCCACCCTAAAAAACTCTCTCCACTCAATAAAGTGGTATCACCTCCAAAGCAGTAAAGTTTCAAACACTTTCAGTTTTCTAAAAAAAAGCTAATACTATTAAAAAAAAAAAAAAAAAAAAAAAAAAGAGACAGGGCTTTGCAACACCTGTGTATTGAAATCCAGGAAAGCAAATTGAAGGGGAGCAGACATAACAGCAGAAAATGCCACAAATTTGCTTTATCATATTTTCTGGCAAAAAGAAATCTTATGAGTGGTGATCACCAGACTTCATTTCCTCCACAACATTGCAAGCCTGGTTGGCCATTAAAAAGTATATAATCAGAAAATATGTACAAATAAAGCTTCTTGATTTTTTTTTAAATAGCAGTGAAGAATTCCTTCAGAAGCAAAGACGAGAGAAATGTATTTTTTCTTCCTCATATGCTATATGTTAAAAAAGTGGAAGGTTCAAACAGAATTGGGCCTAAGCTGGCTATAGCACAGCAATGACAATCCTAGAGAACATCCCACTAGGACAGACACATTGACATAAAAGAAAGTAGACAGAACAGACTTGGTGATTAGCCACAAGGGATTCTGGAAATGCATTAGGAGGCATTCATAGCACTTGCAAAATAGGATACTGTATGAATCATCACAGAACACAAATGTCTACGTAAACCAAAGTCATAAAAGCCAACGTATATAGCAGAGGCCTGAATTATTTAGTCCCTAAATTCATGTTTCTTTAATTATTTTCCACTAGCTGCATGTAATATAAAACAACTCTTGAGCATGGAAATTTGTCACTTCCACCACTCACTGCAAAGGGAAGAGTAAGTATAAATAAAATCATAATTTCTGGAGTTATATATATAAAAGCAGACATAAACACCATGAAATTTAAGTTTAATTAACACAGCTCAAACAAATTAGGCACATCACAGCTGTACCTACCGCTTCAGTATGTATTGGGTGCACTGCAAAGAGCAAGGATGCAATGACACTGCTCCTGTTGTCCAGGAAGAGCTTACAGACTTTGAGGAAGACAATGCAAACCACCACATGAAAGACCAGATTTAGAAAGTGGTAAGAAACTGCATTTAACTCGCTGAACAAGTAGTTTAAGCGAAACGTTAGAACTGTAAGGGGACGATAAGATTTATGACTCCTCTCCTGAAAGAAAACAAATAAATCAGTCACCACTAACTTACAAAATGACTTTCACTCCAAAATACCTTTCTAAACACCTATCCATACCTGAATTCCCTTCTACTGTCATGCATCTACCTTCAAAACAAAGATATGAAAATCAGTAGCCCAACAACAACAAAAAAAATAATGGCTTTTTTCCACTGGACATGGTTAAGGATTTTTTTTCAGTAAAAAAATGTTAAAAAGTACTATTTGAAACTTCACTGAGGGAATTTAGGAACCTACTTAACCCTCAATGAATACAGAAATAAATGGCATCTGGAAGCTTTGGTTACACGGTTATGTAAAAATTATGTATCAGTGTCTATTTGCAGAGCTAGCAAGTAGTATGTCACATGGAACTAACCCCATAGGTTATGAACATAAGATTAGAAAGTGGAATGCCTTGATAAGCAGAAAATGTATGAATGGGAGTGAATTTTTGTTCACTTCCTCAGCAAAAACACCATGTGTGACTTTTAAAACTGTATCAAAATCCTTTAGCTACTGCCATTTAACAGTGTTTATAAAGACCTTCAATGCCAATTCTGCTTTTCAGATAATATATAGCCATTCTATATGGGCTACAAATCATAAACTCTGAAATTAATATATCTCTCTCTCCCTATATATATATAAAAAATTAAATACATTTAAAGGATTCAATATCCTAATTCCAAGCTTTGTTGTTTAACTGTTATCTTTCCTTCCAGGTTGCATTTGGAAATAAATGCCCTTGTATGTCAATATCTAACTTTTGCCGGAGAAAATAAATTGGTGAGAGTTGTTCAATTTTGATATTGTGATTACATAGGAAATAACATCATGCAGCTGTCAGTACAACTTCATTTTCTTATGAAGTTCTTATTCAACTTCATTTTCTTATGAAGTTCTTATTCATTCCCTTTGCTCAATGAAATAACTTCATTTTCTTATTATTCATTTTCATTTATGAAAATGAAGTTATTTCATTGAGCAAAGGGAATGAATATAAGCTGTGTCTTCCTGCTATTCTTGTAAAAAACACTAACACCATCAAATTCCATCAAATCCAAGCTATTCTGTTAAAACCACACTAGGAAAAAGAAGTGTAAAAACACTCTGCGAGTTTTTTTTTCAATTTCCTAAAAGTTTCAATGTGTTTCACAAACCATTTACCTCAGACATTGGAGTGCCCCAGAAGTCATTCTGAAACAGATTTCTTAACGGAGTAGAAGGATGCAAATCTTTATTGTCCAAAATCGCTGAAACATCATCAAAAACAAACCCACAAAAGAGACTGTTCCAGTAGCAGGCTGCCACCACACCAACTATTAGTGCTGCTTCCTTCAGGCTTACGTCAGCCATCTTCTCAAGGAGGTTTCATAGACAAAAACTGAAATATACATAGAGAAACTTGAGAAGTTTTACTTTCTTTATCAAGTTTAATAAGTCAAATTAAGACATCAAATACTTTAGAAGTTAATGACACTCCATACCTAACAGTCAGTAAGATAGGAAGGTTTCTTCAAGTCATGCATGTAACATGGTTTAGTGTTTAAATTAAATACTCACATTAAAATATCTTACCCTTAAGAAGGTAGATGCACTGCTACTTTTCATGTTTTATTTGGGGAAAAAGGAAAAAAACATCGATAATAAATTGTGATGTAGTTTTCAGCAGACAGCTATGCAGTTCAAGAGAGTGCTGCAAACTGATAAACTATGAAAAATAAGTTCTCTGGAATCCTGAGAAATTTAACATACACAAAATTCTAAGTTAGCAAAGAGGCAGATACTGTGTCAATTATTTGTGGGGTTTAGGTTTAAAGGTGTTTCTCAAAATATTTCAAAATCAATTAAAACTAAAACAAACTTTAAACATTCTAATGAACAAACAGGAAACTTGTAGAACTTCATACAGGAGGTTCAAGGACAGGTAAAGGACATTAATAATAGTAATAAAAAGGTAAACTTACCATTGAAGGTCACACTAGGCTTACTTGCATTCTTTGTAGAAGTTCACAAAATGGTCATATTTTTTCCTCAACTCTGCCAGTTGCTCTGATGTCGCTGACTGTTCATGAGACTACTGTCAAAAAAATAGCATGCAAAAAACCAAAATTAACTTTATCTTATATTATTTTCTCTCATCTTGCTAACTTCCTAAGCCCAAGAAATTATTAATCAGCAGTTTTATGATTAATTACATAATATGATATGAACTGATCAAAAGGTGAAATTACTGTGTATTGGGTTGTTTGAAAATACTGTTCTGCCTTGGAAGAATGAGAAGGTAACTACAGGTCAAAGGCATTTCTTCTGACCACTGGTTGACTCTGCATAGACCACTGCCACCTGTTGGGACCGAAGATACTGAAAGGCTACAGACAGTTGAACACTAACTTCATTTTGAAAAAATGGACATGCCTGAACAAGAGTATTTTCCCCCCAGACTGTAGAGGGGGAGCATCTGTAGGGACACAAAGCAGCTAATATTAGCCAGATAATGTGGATCCATGAATACATAATGACTGCAGCCTTATGTTTATCACAGTTTAAACATCAAAGCTGATGAGCTATTTGAAAGCTACAGTCTGCTTTATTGTCCTAAACCCTGAAATCCTGGTGATTTTTTTTTTCTTTAGTCTACTGGGCGTTTTAAAAATTGTGTTCAGATTTCATAAAACATGCTGAGCTGGAAGGGAGTCACAAGGACCACTGAGTCCAACTTCTGGCCCTGAGCAGGACAACCCCAAGAATCACACAATGTGCCTGAGAGCGTTGTCCAAATGCTTCTTGAACTCTTAACACAGGCCACAGAGATCTAGGTAGGTGATCTTGTTTGTAGTTTGCAGTGTGGACCTGAGAGCTCATAACCATTCACCACCACCTAGTGGCAAAGGAGCAGTAGGTACAGGAAGGAATACATGTGCAACAAGATGCAGGTGCAGCTAAACTGAAAACCAGGACACATATCATTTTAAAGAAATCAAACCAAACCATTTGGTGTTCCTCACATAATGGCAATTAAGGACTTTTGTAGTACTTGGAGCACTGACTATTGATATTACTTCAACAAAGAAAGCCTGTTTTTTAAAGCTGCCACCACTTTTGTAATTAACAAAAGTAAGTAAAAAAAACACCACAATGTTGAAGGATGGTGCTACACCTTTTTCATAGAATCATACAGTGGTTTGGGTTGAAAGGGACCTTAAAGATCATCTAGTTCCAATCCCCCTGCCATGAGCTTGATCCGAGTACTTTAAAACACAAAGTTTACAACTGAACATATCTTTGGTCTTCTCGGCAGCCAGAGAAATCTTATAAAAAAAGAAAACAAAGCATGCTACAGGAATACACTTTTGAACTTGAGCTCAGCACTTTTTTAGTCGCCCCTTCAAAGAAGGTGGATATGAAACATATGCTTCTACCCTGCCATAATTTGAAATTCCTTTTTTTGCAACAGCTTCTGAAGAGTCCACTTCCTACTTCTTGAAGTTTACTACTGAGAAGCAGTGATATCTGAAAAGGACCTACAATAAACATGTCAGGATTTTCCAAATTACAAGCCTTTATTATTTTAAATACTGTGACATAGTAATATTACTACACAGAACCAACTCTAAGATTTATTTAAATTCAACCTTTAAGAAAAGGCTTTGTTGGATGAGTAGGGTTTTGCTGACTTCTAATTCTTTAACTACACTTATTCAGAAACAGCTACTGTTACCCAACTAGCAAAGGACCAAAATTGATTCCTAAGTATTGTGTCTTATCAGAATGAAAAGCTTAACCAGCCTTATTTATTAACTCTTTCAACTTTTGCAAGTAGGTTTTCACTTTTGCACATGTGAAAAAGTATGTCAAAACATCTACAATACTTATCCCTTAATCCCAGGTGATTCTGATGCTTTCACAAGCCTTTCATTTTGCTCTGAATTTCTAGTACTCCTTCCACTCAGAACTCCACACTATACACCATAATTGACCATGCTCCTCCCTGACAGAGCTCCACACACCTACATGCCAGCTGTAGGAAAATGCTGTTGTCATTTGAATGAAAGGAAACTCTTAAGCATAAATAAATTCAGGTATTAGATAAAACCAAAGTTCATGTTTTAGTGGCTAGCCCACCATTAGAGAACTCCATAAAATACCCACATTTAACATTGTAAGTTTTTATTGCAATTCACCTTCTCCTTTGCATGCACATTTCAATCTCAGATACAATTACAACTGCATGCAAATACATGGCTATACTTTGGTCTTTCAAGACAAGTATTTGAGTCACAGACACTCCAGGCAATCCTGAAGAGTTTTACTAAATTTACTGTAAGCAATGAATATATGCAACAAAATGCACTGTTCTGGTTTTAGCAGCAAGTCACCCAACATTCTGTTTGAATTGTAACAAACTTGGTAACCTCTAAAGCATCACACCACACCCCTCTCAAATTTTGTGTGCTAAAACACTAGGTCTTGAAAAGAGAGAGGCATAATGGAAATCTGGTAAAGTCCCCATATTCAAGCACTCTGCTTCCAGGCTAAGCACAAAGAGAAAAATGGGAAATGTAAGGCCACGTAGAACTTGTAGACTGCACAAAACTGCAGCACAGGTACTTTACTACTTCTGACTTGCATTCTGGCATTCTAAGGTCTTATTTTCCTGAAATGTACTATAAAGATACAGAGAGTTAGGAAAATTACTTTTTTTCCACCTGCTTTGATTACAGGGCACTTTTAATGTTCTTGCTGACTTAAAGTATAAATATGGAATAAAAAAAATGCAGTCCTTTATGTTAGCATAACAATGCAGATTTTGAGCAAGTCTTGCCATCAGAACTACTACTTCCTATCTGCTACTGCAGCTGGGTCCACCCTCACACTCCAAGCTCCAAACCCACAATGAACATCAACATGTTGAGAATGGAAAACTAAAGCAGAGGTTTATAAAAGATCATCTGTACTTGGTAAGCCAGGCGAAAGTATGCCTGCCATTAAACTCAGTGGAAAACAGCAACTGCTTCTTGGCAACCAAAATAACTTTCACACCAACTAATCTATTATCAGTTTGATGTTGGAAAGTAAGAAGCCATGTAAGGAGTATATAAGACTGAGAACCTTGCAAATCACAGACGTGCAAGAGGCTGCTGAAGCCTTGATATGACTGGGCTGCTCATGTGAGTGGAAATATTCTCCTTCTTACCCACCTGACATGTTGATCAACCCAAGTATGGTCTTGCAAGTGCCAGTACTTTACTTCCAGTGATGGATGTATTTGATAAACACTTGCAAAATGCTGCCTAACAACTTCTTTGTTAAAACAGACTTGCTGCAAGGAAGAACATCACTGCCTAGTCCTAAACATGCAAATAGGCTGAACATTCCTCAGGTTATTTTTTTCATCTCACCTACCTGCTACTTTGACAGCTTCTAAGACTGCCCCTCAGATACCTTAACCACCCCTTGGGTATGACTGCCAGCTTGTGGTCTAGTGCACAGCCACAGAGCTACCATTTGCCTGGATGAAATCAGGACAGACATACTTTATTACAAAGACTTCTGTTGGATACTTTAATGTCGATTTCTTCTCTCTCTCAGGGTTCCTATAGGTCAGGGTGACCCCAAGAGAGATCCAAAAAGAGTCTTTGCTTCCCTAGCCTGAACACAGCTGAAGAAGAGGTCTGGAATGCTTCTGACTGTGTTTTCAAGGTTATTTCTTCTTATCTATAACAGTTTCTCTCTGACCTGCCAAGGTCTGCCTAGTACAGAAGCCATAGCAGTCTCCCCTCGCGCCTGGGCGGCTCCCACATTATATACTCAAAACTACGTGTACCGTGTTTACAGGCCCTGTACCAATACCTAAGATCTATGTTGGACAGTGTGTCCTTATCCTAAACCAATAGAAAAGTGTCACTATCACACCGAGACATGGAGGACAAGAAGAACAAGAAGGTCAGGACATGCCCAAATCCCTCCATCTTGTCCCCTGAACCCCTTATCTTAAAAACCCCAAAATTCTACTTTTCCACCCTGTGTTAGTTCACCTATTACACTACTCAAACCCTTTTGGCTTGTAATTTCTCATCCAGAGTTGGCAGTTTTCCACAGGCTAAAATCGAAGCTACAGATGTTTTTGACTTCTTGCCAGGGTCTCTGAGACCCCTGCCAGAGTCTCGAGACAGCCAGAGCAGCCAGAGGGATGTTCTGGACTCCAACACTTTAATTTACAATAATATCTGACCATCATGAAGAATATACAGCTGAAAACAATGAACAGCAAGGTAAACCTTGAGAGTCAGAAAATGCACAGTAGTCAACAGAGCCAACTGTAAAAAAAAGAATGCAAAACAGCCTATCACTGGACTAAATTTCTGAGGCTGTTTGGCACAGAAATCTGCACTTTGCACTGCACCGTGTTCATATTTGTACAGAGACATTAAATGGAAAGGACAGAAGAGAACCAGAACTCTCAAGTCCATTTGGCGCATAAAGTACATAGTTTTCCTGTTCCAGCTTCTTGAGATCACTCTAATAGTTCATCCAGTCTTCAATAATAATAAGAGTAAAACTTAAAGTCTCACAAAACTGAAAAAATGCACTGACAAAAACCCAAGTAACAACCACCAAAAGAGACAAAGCACTTTTAGAAGGTAAGAAAACACAATATTTCTCAATGATTGCTTCTAAATCCATGACACTACATGGTCCAAGATGCAGTAGTCTGCATAAGAAAACCTCTGGCACAAATAATGCATGATGATGGTCTAAGACTATCCTCAGTTGGGAAATTTGGGAGTGCAGAAGCCATTTTCTGTCCATCAGAATTTTAAAAAAATTGGCAAGTGTGTATCTTGGCAAGAATACAGCTGTAATCCTGAAAACATGCAAAAGCTATTTAGCATTCCATAATTAGCTATCTGCCACCTTACATTAAAAGACCCTTGCAGGAACAAATATGTTTTTGTCTGTTAGACACATCTGACTATCAAACTTTAGAAACTTAAACATACATTAATTTTTTTTTTCTACAGAGTAATGGCACTTGGATGGATTTAAAGGCATTAATAACAACATGTTATGTCAATTTACTAAACAATAATCAGCAATACTGGAGATTTATTTACTAGAGACACAAACTTTATTAATCACTGAAGGTTCTGAACTGTTTAGAACATTACCTACAGTTCACACAGAAAACCTTCAAATCATCAAATCACAGCTGAGATTTAAATGACTGGGCTTGAATCTGATCTAGAAAGCAAGAAGTATTTGGAAAGATGAGAGGAGAAATAATACAAAACAAGCCTGAATTTCCCTTTCATCTTGCTGAAATCCTAAACCAGGATAAATATAACAAGAAAAGTTTTATTGTGAAAACCTTCTGCAAGGTTTTCACTACCAGATCAAGAGGCGTGGGACTACTAGGAAATAACCCTTCACTACATAGGAAGGTAATGGCCTACAGCTTTCTCTTCACGTGGTTCGAAAGGATTAACTAGAAGAGCACTGGCAGTTCTGATACAAAGTGAGAACACAGGTGAAAGATCTCCCACGGGAAAAGAACTTGCTGGCAACCAGGCAGCTGGACTAACACTTGTGAGATCTTAGGTTAGTCTGATACAAACAAAGACCAAAATGTAACACAATTTAAAATGGGTGAGATGAAGATACTGGTTTAGCTGGTGGTTTAGCTTCAATTTGTTCAATGCAACTGGTACACGCCAGTTTAAATACAAACCACACAGGTCTAGCTTGTACTTTATAACTTAGAAACTTAAATCAGTAACAGAATCTCATTTTTCAATGTCAAACCTTTAGGGGTTTTGCCACATTCAAACAGTAGCAAAATAATACCCATTCTATTTAGAGCAACTACATAAAACATCTTTTGTGGCCTTACTGATGCAAAAAGTGTCTTTAAAATAACACTTATCACCACTCTCTGTGTTCCAGAAATGCAACAGCAGAAACTGCATGCTTGTTTACTCCAAAGAATAAATTAACAGAAGCTACATGTGAGGTATAAGGTGAAAACACAGCCTTTAGACTCTGCTACTCTGTCCTTATTTAGTATGTTGGGTCTGTGTACGATTTCTTGTGTACTTTAAATCACGTTCCATTAGGCTTTTCATAGTGTGGTTTTTCTATTAGGTCTTTGCAAGGGCACACTGTTATCAAAGCTGTGATTTAACATGTATGCCTGAATTGATTTCTTGGCTCCAGAACTGTAAGTATCTAATCCCACTAAAAGATTCACTTACACAAAGTTCATCACATGAGGTGGTACAAAACATAAGAAAAACTAATTTACTTGGTCCAAGCCACACTGTATTTTAAATGTTTTCCCATTTTGTGTGGGGTTAATACTTCAATTCCTTTTACTCTTTTTTCACTTTTGGAGCTTCCACGCCCACCTCAAATCCAAATACCTTTTACTTCTGCACCAATGGTCTTTACTAGCTGCACTACACAATTACAACCCAGATATGGTTTCACTGCCAGTAAATGTAATAACGTGTTCTCTGCTGATTCTGCAACAGGACACTCAAAAATGCTGATGCATATTAAATAAAGCACATTAAATAGCTATACTGGCATTAACAGCTGGCTAAGATGATGAACATGATTAAAAAAAAAAGCTCCTATACAAAGCATTCCAGCATCAATAGATTATTTTCTCTGTCACAGAAAGATTCCTCTCCTGAAGGCTGTGTTTGTGGCTAAGGTGCCATTATTTTCTGTGGCACTTCCTATACCTATAAAAGTCCCTGCTACCAAGAAATCATTGTTTTACACTTAACCATAATTAATTGCATAATTTATTTATTTTTAGTAACATTACCCATTCATTAAATATAGCCCAGTCTCCTTCCCTTCCCTAACTACAGAGTTTGCTTTTTGCACCTAATACAGAACTATAATTAACCAAACCCCGGCTGAGATATAGAAGTTTCGGAGTTGTGCTGTGACTGGAACAATTGCATAAGGAGCGCAAGGCATCTTGCATCTTGTCAGTCTCCATTAAATATCAATAATTATCGAGAGATAGCAAAAAAACTGAAAACAATTATTAATCAGAAAAAAAGGACAAAAGTACAAACATAATGTTATAATCACATTTCTCTTACCATTAAAAACAAGCAAAAAAAAAAACAAACAAACAAATCCACTTCGGCTGTCCACAGCTGTTGCATAAACAAATACTAAGAGATAAACACGCCTGGAATGGTTACTAGTTTTCTCTTTTTTTATTTGAAAAGATGTCTTCAGGCCCATTTAACTAAAACACAGGATCCCAAACTTCCTCGGCTATCAGACCACTACCAAAACTCAGACTTGCTGGCTAACAGCACCCAATGAATTCAAGTAGTTTATAGGTATGATTTTTCCCGTGCCTTCTGGCTCCCACTAATCCCTACCTACCCCCAAAGCACACGCGTACCCGGGCAGTCCCGCAGCCCTCCCGCCGGCCGGGCAGGAACCAGCACGCTGCCCGCAGCCCTGGGGCGAGCCAGGGAAGGTAAGGGCAGGCTGGGCGGCGGAGGAGCCAGGGTGCGGTCCCGTACGCCGCTCAAGCGCCCTAGTCAGCGGCCGAGGCCGCACCGCAGCCCGGCAGGCGCGGGTGCTCACCGACGCGGCGGGGCAGGCACGGCCAGCGGACCGAAACTACCGCGGGCAGCAGCTACACCGGACCCCCTCCTTCCTCCCTCCCTCCCTTCCCCCCGCTCCCGGCAAGGCCTGCCGCGGGGCGCGGCCGCAGCGCGCCGTGCCCGCCCTACCTGAGGCCGGCACAAACACTGCGACTGCGACTGCGACTGGGGCCGCGGCCCCGCCACCGGAGCCGCCACCCACCCCGCGCGCCGCCGCCGCCGCGCACAGCGCACGCGCGCCGCCCCGCGCTCCGCCCCGTAGAGGCTGTCGGGAAAAAGCCGACAGCGGTGCGGCCGGCCCCGACGCAAGCCGGGAGCTGTAGTCCCGTAGAGCCCGCCCGGTGGCGGGGGTGGTGCTCGGGGCCGTTGCCCCGGCGAAGCGGCGCTTTCGGGCGGGATCGCGCCCTGCCCGCCTGGCTGCCCCTCGGGACTGGGAGAGCCCGCTTGGCACCGTGGGGCTTGTCTGCGGGTGCCACGGAAGCGCTGACTTTCCCTGCGCCCACGAGTATCCGGGTCTGCGGGAGAGTCCGATGGCGTCGCCTGGCAGCGGCCACCGTCATCCTCCGGGAGCGGTGAGGCCACGGGGCGGGGGGTGCTCCGGGCAAGGAGACCAAAAGCTGCCCCCAGCCTGAGCGGCCCGCGCTCCCCCGGGAGCAGCCGGGCTGGGGGCGGCGGCGGGGCCGTTCTACTGCTGCGGGCCGGCCGCGGGTCCCGGGCGGGGGCGGCGGCGCAGGCTGAGCCCGGGGATGGAGCGTCCCGCCGCGTCTGCTGCCTCTGCTGCGCCTCGTTGGGAAGGCGGCTGCAGAATAAGGCAAATTGTTCGTTCAGTAGAGCTGGAATGAAACGGGGACAAAGTTGTCTTAGCAGCATCCTGGAGGGATCCTGGGCTGTCACTGTATCCTGTGTCTGGGGTATGCCAAACAGGAGAGAATGGGAACCTGCGAAGATCCTCTCTTGATTGGGGTTTTATAATTAAGATCTTGTGCTTCGCAGAGCTACTCCGGGTAAATGCAATTTGAAAGTCGAAAGTAGCTTAAACTGCATTACCCCATGTAAACAAATGCGGAATCAGCAGAGCACATTTCCCACATCACTGTGGTGCTTCTTGATGTTCAGTTTCCCTCGTGTGCATCTGACTCTCTGCTGCCCATTACACACACCTTGGTGGGAAAAGATCAGCTCTTCCCAGTGCTGCTTGATCTCACTGCAATGGTAAAGTATCACCACGTGAGCTTAGCTGTCTCTTCGTGGTTTCCTATAGTCAGACCAGGGCACTGTTGTTCTGGTAGTACTTGAGCATACCCTCTAGACTTCCTTTTCCGTCTGAGTCTGCTGAACTTTACAACATTTGGCCATTTTATGTGTGCTTAATTCCCTGGGTAAGTCCAGAAAATCTTGTGGTAACTAATACCAAATCCCCGTCTATTTCACACATTTTGTAGACCCATGAGCTCAGCATCTCATCACATGGATCATCTGTTTACTAAAACCACGGGTTTTAGTTGATGACAACAGATGAGCAAAATGATGAAAAACTTTTCAATTAAATAAATTCTATCGCAGTTTGTATATACTGTGGAACATACTCTGTGCATAGGTTGTGCCCCCCTACGTTACTGTAGCTGCTCTCCCACCAAGTTGGATTCAGTTGTTTATGTACAATCCAATTATATTTTATCCTTCTGGATAAAATTTTAGGACTGTTATTTTCTTAGATTATTTTGTAAGCTAAGGGGAAAAGATATATGAGAGATGGAAGGTAGGAAAAGGATTGACAATACTAAGTTTGTGTATTTGCTTTCAGAATAGTTTTGATTGTTGAGCATTTAAAACTCCTAAGTTTTACATCTCATTACTTAAGAAAAAATAAATAAATGTGTTTAAGAACTCTGATCCTTAGACAAGTATGTTGCTGAAATCAAGTAGTATTCAGTTAACTGAATAAGTCAAAGTGCCAGTATTCTCCTTGTATTATCCTTTGCCATTACAATAAAACAGAAAAGCAATAATGTATATAAGGTGTTGTCCTTGTGAAGTCATGGATTGAATGTAATGCATGTTATATGCTTAGCAAACATTGAAGAAATATAGTAAATATAGGGGACCTTTCAAGCAGTTCACATATTTAGAAAGGATGAAGTCGTTTTTATCCTCCCTTAAGCATACAGTTGTATTTCTGAGTCTGACAGCTCTTCTTTCAGAATGCTTAGACATATTCATTTTGGAAAGTAATACCAGTTTCAGCCTTTTGTTAACATAGGAGGTTTCAGTTGTTGAGTCTTTAAACTGCTGACTGAGGAACAGGGTGCGTGATGAGTCAGATCTCAAAATGCTGTGCTCAGCATACAGCATTGCTGAAGTTACTGATTTTTTCCTATAAAATATAGGAAATACAGAGCTTGATTTTTTTCCTATAAATTATGTATCCCTGCTGTGTCATTAGTTTTTTTTAATAATACTGCATTTACTATTCTAGTTAGCTTTATTTCTTTCTTAATTTTTCTTAACCATTTGTGCTATATTCATAATTTAGGGCAATAAGTAGATTAAAAATGTTCTGTTCTAAACTTGGCAGAATTTATTTTTTGAAATATTGATCAGAAAGTCTAGAGACAGCTCCAAAGAACAGAATAATCCAAGATTTCCCATCCCTTTGGCCTTTTTCAGATACTGTATCGACTCTCAGGTGTGTGAGAAATCACAGTGGCCCACAACAACCAGTAGGTAAGCAGTAGAAAAAACTTTACACCACTTTCTGATGAGATTTTTCTCAGTTTCCAGGTTGATTAATGTTCTTTGTCAATTCAAGTAGTCTAATCAAAAAGAAATGATGTTTAATACAATGTCAAGAAGTTGGTGCTCACAGTATCAAAGTGTTGGTTGTTTTAAGTATTAAAAATAATGATTTTTGTGTTTGTTCATTGGCATAAAAATACCACATTAAGACATGGGGAAGAAAACAAGGATATTGAAGTTAAAATACAGGTTTCATGTGTGTCCTGATCTTCATTAACATAAAGAAAAAATGTTTTTATTATAGCCTCCTAGTTTGTAATAGATCAAAATGTGAACAGAATGTTGATCAGTGTTACAGTTATTAGAAGTCATCTGGTGTGTTCAGTGGCCAGCCTCTATTAAATCATTTGACCTAAAATTGGTTTGCACTGATAATACCTGATAACTGTTGTTTTAATCTTTGTTCCAGGAAAAAAAAAGTCATACCTTCAATATGGCACCTGTTTTAGATTGGAAGAAGCTCATGAAAGTTGATCCAGATACTCTGCCTCATCAAGAGGAGCTAGTAGACAGATTGCTGGATATCATGATCAAGGTGCTTGAGAAGAAGGGAACTTGAGGGTTTTATTGTACCTTCTTCCCTATGTATTTCATTGCTATTAGTGTAAAACCACTTTTGTCTTTTTTTTTAGGTTGATGGGAAAGACTTAAAAACTGAAACTCCAGAAAAAATGATACACCTTTTTAAAATTACTCAATCACTACTGAAGGTTTTTATTAAGGCTTACTTTCTTCAATTCTGTAGATGCATTTGTTTTATTTTGTGGGTTTTTGTTTGGATTTTTGTTTGTTTGTTTTTTGTGTTTTGTTTTGGTTTGGGGGTTTTTGTTTGGTTTTTTTTTTTTGTATTTTTGTTTAAATGGAAGCATCTTTTTTTCTCCTGTTCCTGAAAATACTGCTTACTCCTAAGGTAATTTATATGCCAAATATGTGCTTGCACCAGAGTACCTTCTTGTGTAGCTGTTGGAATTTAGTAGTGGGAAGTGAAGTGAGTTGGAATAACATAGTTATATAGATGCAAAATGCAGATAAATTTCTCAAAATAAATATGTTCTAAACATAAGGTTTATGGAAAAATCTTTTAATTTATGGTAGTAATAAATATTTCTTCTTTGCTTGCTACGCTTCTTTTCTCAGATGAAAGCTCAAGAGGTAGAACTGGCAGTAGAAGAAGTTGAAAAAGCTGGGGAGGAGCAAGCCAAATGTGGTAAGCAAGCTTTTTTATGCTGTTCCTAAAAGATTTTTTTAAATGTGTTTTTAGGTTTTTGTTCTTGATGTTTTTTGGCTTTTTTTTAAGGTCTAGAGAGCTGGACAAAATACCATCTGCTCTGAAGTCAGTTGCTTTAATATACTGTTTTTTGTGGTTTTTACCTTATTGGGTAATTCATTGTATTGTTCTGTTTTAACAGAAAATAATTTTAAAACCAAGCTGATGAAACTTCAAAATGAATTAGAGGTATGTTTTAAAATTTTGTTAGTGTATAAAGTGCTTTGGTGGGATCTTCTAATTATTTTATTTTAGACTAGTATTTAGTCTTGTAAAGTAATGAAATAGCCCTACATTTTAGCAAATGCTTTTTATTGGTTTTTGAATATGCACCAGTCTTGGATGAGTAATGACTTGAGTTTTTTACACTTGAGAAATCCCATTTATTTTAGTCTTAGTATCTGCTTTGGTTTTTTAGTTCTTTCTACTTTGACTATCTGCTATATTTATAATGTTATTTTAATGCTCATAAGATGGCACAAAAATCTGCTGGTGGTCGTGATACTCGTTTTTTGCGTGATGAGATCCGCCAACTGGAAAAACAATTGGAACAAAAAGAGAGACAGTTAACAGATACTGAAAAAGAGCTGGAAAAGGAGAAGAAAGTGAATGAACAGGTATGAAGGACTTGAGCTTGACATCTCTAGAAGCTGTTCTGTCAAATATTTTGAAAAGTTGATGTTCTGAAAAAGGCATTTGAAATTAAAAAAAAAAAAGAAACCATTAATGAAATAGGATTGCTGTGCATTTGTTTTCTTTTTTTTTTGTTTCTGGAGTTCTTTGTGGTGTCAGTGATGCATATAAAGGTTTTCTGTCTTGTAGCTTGCTCTTCGAATTGAAGATGCTGAAAATGAAAACATCAGATTCAGGAGAGAGGTTAGCAAAAATGATTGCTGATTTACTGTATTTTCAACTTTTTTTATAAATATGCTACTATTTTTCTGTATTTGTAATTTTTGGTGTAATGTTTAATTTTGGAACATTTCCTGTGTAGTAGTGCAAAATAAATATGTGGTACATGTGCTCCAATGAAATGTAGGTAATTGAGGTCAGGAAGTCTCTACATTTCAGTCTGAATAGTCCTACTGTGCATTAGCTTGGCACGGATTTTGGGTTTTAAAATTTTAACATTTTTGTTAAATGTTATTTCCAAGTAAATTTGATTAATTATTGGCCTGGAGTAAAACCTTGATAATCATTTGTCAAAATACCCTTCAATATATGTGTGTGTATGTATGTATATGCATGCAGAGGTATAACAAAAGCTATTTTATTTTGTTTCTGTATTGATTAATATTGATTAATATTTAGTCTTCCAAAAGCAAAGCTAATATCTAATATTTTTCATGCTTTGTTCTCTTGGTCTTGTTTTCTCCTTTATAATGTGAAGAAAAAACGCATAAAGAAAAAGGTGAGGCTTCTAAGACTTCTAAAGCAGACTGTAGGAATTTGGATGGGTTTTGTGTGTCTTAGCTCTTTGTATTAGCTCTCTAGAAATGCAACAACTTTGTCTTCAACTCTTAGAAGTGGATTTAAGTTTGGGTTGCATTTTGTGCAGAATGAACAATTGCGTCAGGATGTGGTTGACTATCAGAGGCAAATAGATTCTCAAAAAGAAGCAATTCCATTACGAAGAGGAGAGGTATCTGATTACACATCACAGCTGTCCAAAAGAAGCTCTGAGCTTGTCCAGTATTTGGATGAAATTCAGGTAAAAATCTATGCATTCTATTGAGCAGCTATTGGAGTTTTACTGACCATAGTGTCTTTCATGACACTATGTCAATTTACAGATGAAGTCATGTGGAATAAGGGAATTCATACTAAGGGTTCATAAGGGTTCAGTCATACATACAGTCTGCATCTATGAATTTGGTAGAGGTAATGAAGTTACTGACAGGGAGAGAGATACATCTTATTTGCTGTGTGAATTTGTTGAAATTGATAACTTAGAGGGGAAATACTCTATTCTGTGCTAATTTTGTATAAGACTTACAAGTTCTTACTGAGGTATTAGATGAGCACTTTTAAAAGCAGTTTTTTCTTTATTTTTGCAGAATTTGACTGAAGCTAATGAGAAGTTAGAGATTCAAAACCAAGAAATGAGGAAAAACCTTGAGGAATCAGTGCAAGAAATGGAGAAGATGACTGATGAATATAGCAAAATGAAACTAATTGTGCAACAGTCTGATATTATTATGGATGAATTAAGAAAAGAGAAAGATCGGTACAAATTTCAAGTAAGAAATGACTCATTATTTAGTATAGTTCTTTTTTAGGTTTCTACTGTTTTCATATTTTTGCTTAAGTTAAAAAACTTTCTATCTATGCAGTTAAAACCACATACTCCTCTAACGTAATGCTCTTTAAAAGTAGTGTGATCTTTGAATGTGGTACAGATTTTAAAATTTCACTGCAGTTCACAAAAATTTAGTTATGCATTGTTCTCAGAAGTCATTTCCTTGCTGTTGTAGAACTATATATATTCTAATCTGTTAAATATTATGTACTTGATGTAGTGTGTTTGTTCATATATACTGGTTAGGTCCAAACCTTTTTGTAATATGATGTTCATCCAAATGGTGTGTCTAGGTTCAGGACCTTTCAGATCAGCTGAAAGCAAAGAATGAGGAAGATGATCCACTCATGGCAGCTGTAAATGCAAAAGTTGAAGAATGGAAGGTATTTTTTAGTGCTTTTAAAATCCTTTTTAGGAATTACTTCAAGTGTTCTGATGGTGTTTTATCTTCTTTTCAGAAAATCTTAGCTTCAAAAGATGATGAACTCCTAGAATATCAGCAAATGTTATTTAACTTGGAAGAGAAAATGAAAATGGTCCAACTTGATGTAGACAGAAACAGTATACTGTCCCTTCAGCAGGTATAGTTCATGTGAGACATTGCACACATAGAAATCACCATTAACTAAATATACTATTGACCAAATATATATTTAGTTTTTCATAGTTTGCAAATATGAAATACTTAATTTTGAGAATTATGAGACAGGTCAATTCATTCCACTACAAAGTTAGCTTAATAGACAATGTACAAAGGAAATTTCTTTGTATGTGTGTGTATGACCTGAACTCTTGGTAACTGGCTCTGTTACTTTCATATTTATCTTTTCTAACTATTATGTAGTGTTTCTAAAATATGGCTTTAGCTTCCACTAAATTTGTTAGTTAAGGAATGGTCTTACCTAGTACATATTTTTTGTGTTCATCTGTCTCATCTTGTTAACTCTGTGGTTCATCGCATGAGTATGATAGAGCTAGCTGAATTTCTGTACCTCTCATATTCAGGCAAAATTACATAGTTCTTCATGATTTTGAATGTCTCCACTTTCTTAAAAGACATAACCCCCTCCCCATTCCCCCAAAATAATGTGCCCCATTAGGAATCCTGAAGTAGTCTCTATGGAAAGCATACTCTCTGATTCCAGGATTATTTCCTACCTTGCTTCAAGTTTTTTAGGCAAACGTGTAATGAAGTTTATGTTAATTTTGGGTTCTTATAAACTGAGCAGTATGGTGAGATGTATTTATGCAGTCTTCCAAACCTAGTGATAGATAGCTTCTCAAGAGAAAAGCACCTGAAATTACAAATCAGCCTTAGGTATCAGAAGAGGAAAGCAGCTGAAAGTAACTTTTTTAAGCAGTTGTTTGGTTTTAGCTGATTAGATGACTATATAGGTTGCTTTTTTGGGGGGGCTGGGCGAAGGAAGGGGCGTTATTAACATGGCATTTTGAAATGTTTTGTGTAAATAAGCATGTATTTTAAGTAGACATTTAAAAATTAATCAAGTTACTTCTCAGGTTTTCACTCAAAATGGACTGAGCTTGCTATCCTTCAATGTATGCTTATATTCTAAAGGATTGTATCTAGGTTTTTGCAACTTTAAGCTCTGTACTTTTAGGTTTCAAATATGGTTATATTTTTAAGAAATCCTGTAAGTTGTTTTTCAGAACATTGGTATAAAGTAAGGACCTTGAGATTTTTATATTTTTATTATTACATTCTGTTTTATTATTAATGCCTGTAACTTTTTTTAAGTCCCTTTTTGTCTTTTACCACTTTTTTATAAATCACAGAAAAAATAATGCTAAGCTTTCTATGTTATTTCTGACGTTTATCTACGAGTACAGAAATATAATAGTATACACAGAAGTCACCTCCACAGTCTGAGTGTATCTATGAATGTATATGCATCCAAAACAAGATACGACACAAATTTTGAAAAGTTAGATGGCTTGCTGAAAGGCTGTCTGCAATTCATGTGTCATGTATGATGGATTGTTTGTCTTTGCTATCTTGAACTTGTATCTCTCAGTTCCCAATGGCAATTGTTTATAAGGAAGCTGCCAAGAAACCTGTATTATCCGAAACTTTTCATCTAACGCTGGCAAACTCTGAGAATACTGTTTCCATTTAAAGTCATTATTCTGAAATGCTGCTTATTTTTCTGTGTTTGAGTGGTTGATTTTTACTTTCTCTTTTATTTTTCCTGCTTTGCATTTATATACCAAACTTCTAGATAATATCTGAACTCTCTGTTGTAAGTATAGTATATTTGATGTTCTATAAATTGTTTTGTATTAGCTACATGTAAT
Organism: Vidua chalybeata; assembly: GCF_026979565.1. NCBI lineage: Eukaryota > Metazoa > Chordata > Aves > Passeriformes > Viduidae > Vidua > Vidua chalybeata. Next base: position 11,746,138 of record NC_071534.1, on the reverse strand, counting down.
TTCTTCATTTCCCACGTGGTGTTCTGTATTGGTAGTTTGCCTGTCAGTAAAGAAGGATCCTTTAATGGAATTTCTTTTTTTTTTTTGCATGCATAGGGTGTGCAAGAGCGAGATGCTCAGATAAGATTGCTCACTGAGCAAGTTGAACAGTGCACCAAAGAAATGGAGAAAAATGCATTCATTATTGAGAAATTAAAAGATGATCTCCAAAAAGATAAAGGTAACATGACTGTTTTGTATTAATGTCAAAATCAGGAAAATCAGAAATGACAAATTTACTTTGCATTCTTTAATTTTTTAGAAGTACAGGAAAAAAAATGCAGTATTTGAGTCATTTTAGTCTCTAAAATTTTTTCTTAATTTTCTTTTATTAAACATTCATGAAGTGTTTAAATTTATCCAGATTACCTCAGTGGGTTTTATGGGTAATAGAATTACACCTGATCTGTAAAAGTTAGAGCATAAAATATAAGGTCTCAGCTCCATGAAGAATTGAAAAGGAGTAATAGCTTGCAATTCCAGATAAATTCTGATGTTCCTTCTGTGCGCTCACTTATGATAAATATTGTTTGAAGGAAATGTTAGGGGGAAGAAAAGCCAGCCTCTTATATGTAGTGACTTGTAATTTCCTAATTAAAAACAGCATGAAATGAACATCTCCTTTATAATGTTTTCTGTGGTGTTTCTGTCTTGACTGATGGCAGATACTAAGAATTCCTAGTTGAATTGTAAACATCAAGGTTTTTCTTTCCAGGTCACTCATCTCTTGCTCAGCAGAACCAAATTGGGGATATGCAAGAAAAGTTAAAAATGCTAGAAGAGAGAACTATGGAAGCTGAGAAATCAGCAGAATTGGCAGAAGCACATGCTAGAGACAAAGACAAAGAGCTTGTTGAGACTTTGAAAAGAATGAGAGACTATGAACTGGTAAACAGTTTGTCAGAGTGGAGAGGGTATTAATCATATTTTTAGGAGCTTGTTTTGTCTTCCCATATTTATTTAATTGTTCTGATTAAAAACTAAATAAATTACTTTGATGCCCTTCCCCTTCCTTCTTCCCTTCCCTATTGAACAGTAATTGAGTGCTCAAGATACAATTCTTCAAAGGATCGTGTAGTTGGAGGACTCACTTTTGAAATATGCACGCTCCTCTGTGGTCAAGGACAGGTTTATAGGATCTGCTTTTTATTCAGTAACTTTTTTCGCTAAGCATAGTGCAGAAGAGTGATAGAGGATGAAAAACATTTGTTCTTGTCTGTGTAACGATGAAAGATAGATTCATGATCTATTTTAGTAAGTCTTCTATTGGTTGTTTTGTTCTTACTTCCTGTGTGGGGTTTTTACAGGGAATATATGGTTTGGAAGAAGCTGTTGCTGAAATCAAAGATTTAAGAAAGCAAGTCAAAATACGAGAACATGAGATTGAGTCATTAATTAAAGAAGTCAATAAACTTGAACTTAAAATAAATGACTTTCTTGATGAAAATGAAGAACTCAGAGCACGCTTAGGTATGCTGTATCTAGTACAAGTTCAAGTATGTGTTGTATAAAAATTGAAATAGGATTCTGTAATGGAAATTTTTTACTACACCAAATCACTGGAAATAATTTGTTTATTCTGCTAATATTTCCAAGTAGTTTTAATTAGTTTAGACAAACTGCATGAATGAACTTGACTTACAGGTTCCTTTCACCGAAGAAAGTAGAAGAATAGGTTCTCTACTCTTTTTTGTTTTTGATTCCTCTTCAATCATGCACTGCCTAAGAAACTTCATAATATGATATTTGGAAACCATATTATTCTGAACTTGTAATGGTAGATGAAACACACAGAGAAAACTTCAGATAGACTTATTTTTAAATAAAATAATTCAAATGTAAATAAATTTAATTTTAGGTGCCACTTTATTTCATTTTGGGTTTTGAGTAACTGAGGTATACGAAGTATACTGAGATTTAAGTATAAGATGTGTGTTTATGTTATATAGGTAGTTACATATTTTTATAGTTATTTGAAATACAATCAACTATCAACAAATTATTTTTTAAACTCTACTTCTCTAGTTATGTTCTTACGTAAATTAACTGCATTAACTAACATTAATGTTCCTCCTTAATAAATGACTGTGATATATTTTGTTTTAGGTCTTGAGCCAAAGACAATGATTGATTTAAATGAATTCAGAAACAGCAAAGCATTGAAGCAGCAGCAATATAGAGCTGAAAACCAGATCCTTTTGCAAGAGGTAAGTGATAAATCCTATTTTTGTGTAAGAGCTACATAATAAAAATGTATTTGAACAAAATGGAATACTGATCTGTGAATAATAATATCCAGATTGAAAGACTAGAAGAAGAAAGAATTGAATTGAAAAAACACATTCGTAAGTTGACTCAGGAGAAAGGAAGAAGAGTTGCAACGATAGGTAGGATGTTTTTAATATAAACTGTCCTTTCAAAAACATTCTGTTTTTACTTAAGCATAAAAATTCTGTTTATAGTTAATATAGATATGCTATATTTACTCATTTGTTTAAATTAAAAGGCTTAATACATTGCATCGAATCTGTAGGAAGAGGTGAGTGGTTTTGGATTTCCTGATCTTGTAGCCCAGTATCTTCTTGAATTGTGATGAGTTGTAATGCATCAGTGATCCTTCTGTCATTGCCTTGCAATAGGTGTAGGATGATGTCCCCAAAATTTCCAGTTAAAATACTTAATTCATGTGTTTCAAATTTTTTAAAATTTCAATTCCATACCACTCATGGTACCATAATGCTCAGATGGAAAGGTAGAAAACCAGAACTCAGGTATGATAAATGGAGTGTATTCTTTTGATTGAAGACCAGTTAAAATTGCCTAATAATTTATTGATTTTACACCTACTTGCACTTAGGATTGGATGCTGATAATATGCAGATGACTGATAGCTTTACTGAAGAGAAGGAAAAGAATACGAGGAAGTTGGATTTCTTGAACAGACATGACATTGCTGAAGTAGAAGCAAAGGTAGGTTCATAAAGCAAGTTTATGAACATTTCTTGTATTTCTCTTTCAGAAATTAAAATGCACCTATTTTGACAAGTGAATAGTCGATATTTTTTGTAAGTACATCCTAGCAGCTCATGTAATGTGGAATGGAGAAACACACTTGCAGATAGACTAGCACCAGCTGAAATTCTGAAGACAAAGAAAAATATAGCTGAAAACAGAAAGGCTGTGGGAAATCTTCTTAGAAAAACATGTGGCATGCATGAGAATTCAGATCACTTGGAAAAAAACAAATACTTTTTTGGTTCATTTAGGTTGTAAGCCTATGTGATAGAGCAGCAACTAGTTAAACACAAGTGTGTTTTCATATCACTAGAGCTACAACTTCTAAAGCCCCACAGACTTCTGGTTTGTACCAGACCACTATTCCAGCGGCTGCATGACCCAAGAGTACATATTTTGCTACAGACAGTGTTATGTGGGATACACCTCATGTAACTATTCCAGTGAATCCATTTCTGTTCCTCTTCAGGCAAGTAATCAGTATGTGGACAAGGAAATTGTCATGAATGCCTATTTCAAATTTGAAAAAGTCTGGGACTAAAATATTAAACTGCTAAAATTAGATTCTGTGTATTTTTTTGTCTGGGAGAAACTTTGTTTTTTTCTTCAGAATGAATATCTTGCAACTGAATTACGTGAGAGAGAGAGAGATTTGGAGAAGAACAGGACAGTAATGGCCAAATTTCAATCTAAATGTAAGTTGCAACCTGTTTTAAAACTAGGGAACATTATCAAGTACCTGTAGATAGTTTGCTTATTTAATTGTTCTGTTTCTATAATTGTGATCATAAATATCTGACTTGTAAAAAAAATCTTGTGTTTATATTAGTGTATATCCTTGTATCTATGTGTAAATATACATATATGCTGTTACCAAACCAGTGATAGTACATGAAACATACATTATTCACACTAAATAGATTAAAATATTATCTCTCATGTTTTTCCTTCTTGATTCAGACCTAGTAAGGGCTTTACGTGTGTGAGTAATCCCACTTGTAACAATATACAGCTTGTGTAGTTGTAGGACTTTTCTGGCTGAAAGGAACTATTGGGGAATTAGAGCCACTTGCTGCTTACATATATATCTATTTTAGCTGAAGTGCACTGTTTGAAAGCTCAGAAATAAAAGTAATTCTAATTTCTCTGGATAGGAAGCTTAATTTTTTTCCTCAGAAAATGTGAATTCTTAAAATTCTTTTTGAATTTTCTAAATAGACCTGGTGAAACTACTCAGGTTTTTGCAGTTCACTCCTGGGTGTTTAGGATGATTAGCCACATTGTTTGAATGCAGAGAATGTCCTGACAGGTTTGTTGCGTTGTTTTTAGTTTTCAGACTTCTCATTTTGTGCTGGAAATTGGAATTTCATTGAGAAACTGCAGGTGGTAGGAGTCTTGAGGGTCCTTGACAGCCACATAATTTAAATGCTCCTTTTTTCTCATTCTGGAGAAGGAATTCAGGCAATTCCTAGATACCTCATTGTTACACCCAGACATTTCCAACACAGCCGTGTTTCTGAGCTGGTAAAAGTCAGACAGACTACTAAAGAAGTTTAAAGTGAAGTACACATTGAAGACTGGAAGGTTCGGTGAAGTCAGTTTTGTCCCATGAAGTGTTTAATTTTTTTTTTTTTTTTTTATATTTAATCACTAAGATACATCTCCAGATATTCCTAGCAGCTCTTGATTTTAATTTTGTAATTGCTTATGCCTATGTATATGTAACATGAACATTTTTTGAATTTGTCAAATCAACAAGTATCATGATGAAATGTCCTAGGAAGCCTTAAATCATTTTTTCAGTGCTTTTTAACAGATTTACAACTTTTATTACAGTAAAAGAGTTATCAGAAGAGAATAAACAACTTGAACAAGGAATGAAAGAAATATTGCAAGCCATCAAGGAAATGCAGAAGGATTCCAGTAACAAGGGAGGAGAAACAGCCTTAATAATCCCTAGTCTGGATCGCTTAGTTCATGTAAGCTTGCCTTCTAAATTATTATTTATCTTTGTAGGATTTACAGGGATAAAATGTCATGCTTTTTGCTAGTTTCATGTAGTCTAAACTTGAGGGCTCCAGTTTACTCTGAAAAAATTAAAGCTTTTCTACATTTTTTCTTTGTTATGTTAATTAACTGTTTACTGCATTAGGCAATGGAGTCAAAGAATTCAGAGGGGATCTTTGATGCTAGTGTGCACTTGAAAGCCCAGGTTGACCAGCTTACAGGACGAAATGAAGAACTGAGACAGGAGCTAAAAGAGACTCAGAAGGAGGCAACAAGTTTGTCTAATCAGCTGGCAAGTGCCAATGAAAAGGTATATAATTTATTTAATATAATTTTTCTTCTACTTCAAAAGTGGCTGTTCTGATCATTTAGAGCAATCCACATGATCTGAATTCAGCTTATGTGAACAGTGTCATTGTACAAATCGTACTGAAATGTATGTAATGGACCTACTAATTTGTTCTTTTTATCTTCAGATCTTACTCTTCTTAATGTTACTTTATCCTTGCAATATTCCATCATATTAAACACCAAGCATGCCTGTTTTCTGGGGAGAATTGTGTCCAAAAAAGCTTACAGATCTATGTCTTCAAAAAAGCCAGGAGTCTTACATTTTTTATTTATAAATATGTAACAGAAATTAAGTGTTTGAAATGATGAGTCGTTCTTTAAAGTCCTTTATGTTGTTTTAGGTTGTACAATTTATTCTATAGAATGGTTCTTCCAGGGAAGGAATGATGAATGAAATATTATCTTACAAGAAGCTAAGTTTAAATTTGCCTTTTATCACAGCTTTGGTGATAAACATAATACTCTAAAATAGTGGTTTAAGTACTGTTAGAGAACCAGAGAGAATTTAAATTAAATGAAAAGACAAAGATTTGTTTAAAAAAACCTGTCAAATAACCACTGCAATAATTCTTACCAAAACTTAATCTTACTAAAGGAGTAGGAATGCACTTTGTTTTAAACAATTGGGAATAAAACTGGGATGATACGTGCAGTTGCTCTGATTGCTGGGGTAATTTAATAAATTTAGATGAATTTATTATGCATTTATTGATTTATGAAATCATAGCATTTTTAAAAGGATATTTTAAGGAGTATTAGAGTATTTTAGAATATAAGTGAAAATTATTAGGTTGTTAATAACAACTGATGTAGCAATATATTTTTCATCTTTTTTTTAATCTAATAGCAAGAGCTACTTCTTTATGAGAGTTTTGTATCCTGTCTTTAGATAGAACAAATGAAAAATGAAATTTGCTTACTACATCAGTCAGAAGGTGCCAATATTGTCTTCCAAACAGTGAATCTTCCAGAAGGAATGGCTCCTTCAAGTGTTAATACAATTAATTCTCTGAACGAATATTTAATACATCTTACACAGGTAACTCACATATTCCTTGAAATCAAGAGTATTTGCAGCATGTATCTAATTCCTTTCAAGTTCAGTAGAATGCCATATATGGACATGAGAGATGTCTCAAATTATTTTGGTGTTCTAATATCTACTGAACTCTTTGGGATAGTCTGTAATTTAAAGCTATTAAGTATTTTGCTGTGCTGTAAGCCTGAAAGGTAATAGCTAACTAAATTTTGGACAGCAATTCAGATTTTTTTGTTTTAAATCTGAATTTTAATCTAAATATTTGCCCACTCTTCCCTCTACTTGTACGGTTACACTTTTTCTATGAGAACTTCTCTCTTACTGCTCTCTGGAGTCCACACCTGAGTCTGCATGTGCAAATCCTATTTGAACAGTTTTTCCCTATAGAGCCAAGGTCTCTATTAATTTACTATATGACTTTTCATTCTGTTATTTGTCAAAAATACATCAACAGTTGTAAATAAAGGCATAAATACATTGAAACCAATTCCAATGATTCCCATGGGAAGCATAGCAAACTGGCATATAGTAAGGAAGAACTATTTCAGAATTAGAGTAAAAAAAAAAGTTACCTTTTTATTATTGTTAATTTATCTTTTTCTGTCTTTGATATTTTCTAATGAAAAAAAATTCAACTCTGTGTGCTTATAAAGTAGAAGAGTGTTTGAGAAAATGAGAAGAAAATGCCACTTGCCAGTTAGACATTCGGTTAGTATTCTTTGTGAGATAGCTACTGGTCATAGTGTTTTGAACTTTGAGGGCTGAAACCTGCAGTGCAATTGTGCTCTCTTTCACACTGATTAATGTGAATGCTGAAGCTCATTGGATTTTTTTCATCTGTTGCTTCTAAAGAAAATGCATACTTCATATTCATAGTTCACATAGAAGCATCTATCATGAAAACACAAAGGACTGCCATTTTGATTAAATTGCTAATTTCATGTTTAAAACCTACATTAATTCTGTATTTTTATTTGGAAAATAATAATTAGGAACTGGAAAACAAAGAAAAGTTACTTAAACAATTAGAAGATGCAGTGGAGGACTACAAGCGAAAATTTGCAGTAATTCGTCATCAACAAGGCTTGCTGTATAAAGAATATCAAAGGTACTGCACTCTTTTCTGAATTATGAAACTTCAATTATCTAAATATTTAACAGTCTTGAAACAAGATTTGCCGTTTTGTTGAAGTAGTTCTTTGGTTAATGTCATAAGTGCTGTCATGTTTGGATATGGACTCCATACATTTTCTTTAGTCCTGTCAAGATTCAGAAAACTCCTACAAAACTGTCTTCTGCTGGACTCTTCTCATTTTGCATGTTTTATCATGAGAATTTTATTGTGCTTTCTGCATCTGATAACTTCCATTTTACTAGAACCTGGTATGTGGACTCTTTAGCCTCATTTTCTCTTGCTTTCAAGTATGGGTTCTAATAGGTTTTTGGGAGCAGAAAGGAGGGGAGGGGAAAAAAGCAAACTGCTGTCTAAATACAGTCAGAGATCTCTGAAAATTTCAGGTGGTTGGGATTTTGTGGTTGGTTTTCTTATAGACTCCTAGTTCTTTTAGATGCTTCAGTGAACCTAAATTCCATAAAATTATTCTTATGGTCAAAAAATTTTAAAAGTGTTTTCATCTGTTGGGAAGATAGGGATGAATATGGTAATTTAGATTTTTCAGTTAACAAATTATTAGTTGAATACTCTCTGGATTGGAATGAACAGCCACCTGGATGGCTTCTGGAATAAGGATTTAACGTTTCAGAAACTTCAGTTTGTTCTTCAGATCAATTAAGATTCCCAGACAATGTTATCTCTTTTTTAGGCATTAAAGAGACATCTTTTTTATTGAAGGCTGTAATATACTGCCTCATTTACTACTAGGTGAGATATCTCCAATGACTTGGATAAAATGATGATTCCAGATTCCTTCTCTAAACCTGGTACAGATTGAAGTTACAGGAAGAGATTCTTTGACTTGGCATCCCATTAAAATCACTTTCAAAGAATTTTCTTTAATTCTCCTCCATTTTACTCCATTATTTAAGAAACTTGGATACTTCATTGAAGAGAAAATACCACTTCTAAAATACCCTTGATGAACCATTTTTTAAATTATCCTAAACTATGCCATATAATCTATAGGAACTTCCTTATTAGACCTGTATGAAAGATCATAGGTTTTTTTTCGAAATAAATAAACAAAAATCAATAGAGGAGAGTAGTTCAGGCCAAAGTGAAGCTGAATAAGCTGAATCTTTTTATGTTTGGGGTGTGGTTTTCACCGAAATAACAAAACAAGGGTGGGAAGTTATGTCCTTTAAGCATCTGTAATATACATTTGAAGAACAAATAAGACACAAAATAATTATTTTCATCATTTAACCAGCTGTAGGCTAAACAGAGGATATTGTTTTCAGTAATCCATCTGCAATTTATCATGTGCTTTTCAAATTATATTACTGTTAAAAGTAAGTACCTTGGTTTGCAATATTGCAGAATTGCTGTTGAAGTTGCAATTTTAAAAATCATCAGGTCTTTCATTATAATTAATAAATATTTGTTACTGTTTTAGTCAAAAGGAAAGCTGGCAAAAAGAATCAGAAAATATTAAAAAGGAAATGAAAAAACTTGAAGAGCAAAAGGAAGAGGATGCTACAAAAATAAAGGCATATTCTGTAAGTAATTTTGTTACTTTCATTTTTCAAAAAGATTTTAGGACATAGAACAGAGGTTTTAATAGACTACTCTAGTTTGTTAGATAGGGAAAATGTGTACACACACCTCTTGTGTATGTCCCAGGGTGCTGTGTATGCGTGGAGGTGCTTCAGTGTTGTGTGCCTGTTGGCCTTCCTGCAGTCTGCTGATCTGGGGAGAAACCACCCCAAGAGGTCACATCACACACCTGATGAGGTGTGGGTCCCTAATTGTTGCACTTAGTACCCTCAGACCATTATCTGGAGTGCTGTGGTCTGGTGTCCAGCAGGAAAGAGTCGCTCACAAATGTGTAGAAGACTCAGGGACAGTGAAGAGGCTTCTGAAGCTGAACTAGGTTATGAGTGCTGCATTATAACCCTTTCTGCCCCTGCTGTTAGAAGTTTTTATGCTTTTTTTATGCCAGTTTTCAAGCTGACAACTTCTTTATTTGAAGTCTGTAATTTTATGGTTACTCTTCAATCTGGTTAATGGTGACCTTTCTCTTCAACATTATCAGTTTTGAGCAAATGCCTTCTAAGGCAGTCTTGGGTATTCTGTTCACACACACTATTTACACTCACACTGCTCTCTGAACAGCAGTTGTTACCCAGGCTGTTTGACTGGGAGGAGGAGCACGCAAACAAACCCTTGGAAAACACATTAGTTTACACTAAGAATTATTGCTTTCAGTTGCATCTTATTATATATTACTGTTAATGTATATGAATATATACAAGGGATCCTGTGGTTACTTTACAAGTATGGGTTTGGTCTTCAAAGTAGGAGGTTATTAGAGTTTGTTTGGAACCACAGCACTTCTATTTTGTTTAGAAAATTGTTCCAATGCATTTTTTTTTATTCTAGTATAAATGGGAAGACTGATGACAGTGAGTACCATTCTTGTTCCAGAGAGCCATTCTTGTACTAAATTTTGGAAGTGTCAGCATTAATTAAAATTCCAGTTAGTCGGTCATATGTACTTAGCTACTGGTTTTGAAGATTCATCTTTTTCTTAGAATACTGTATGTTTGAGCATATGTTGAGTGTGTGTATATATTTTATTAGCAAAAAGAAATTATTTCAGACAAATTAATGGAATTTTTCCACCTAGATTAAAAAATAAACAAGAAATCTTGTGTATGTAGTTGTGCTTTACCATGTTTATATACAAGGGTCTTGTTAAAAAAATGTTTTACAGAATTTACTCGATGCGCTTCAGATGGATCCTGATGAAACAAAGAAAGTACTTGCAGAAAATAATAGAAAAATAACTGTTTTACGAGTTAATGAAAAATCACTAACAAGGCAGTGTACCACTCTACTTGAAATGGGGCAGCATCTCAGAAAAGAAAATGATAAACTAAAGGGTGAAATAACACATATGGAGACTGCAGTTACAGGGAAAATTGGAAACTTGCAACGATTCAAGGTATAGTTTACAGCAGTAATAGCACACATTTTTATTTTTACAGGGAAAGAAATACCGTTGTTTTTAAATGGAGTTATTACTAGTTTCTTGAATGGATTTTACAAAAGCTTTCTAATTGTTGTTACAAATCTTGTAGAAATATTCTTTGTATTTATGTAAGTATTGCGACCTGGACAAGCTCAGTAAGTGGGCCCATGGCAATCTCATATGGTTTAACAAGACCAAGGGCAAGGTGCTGCACCTGGGTCAGGGCAACCCCTGGTACCAATCCAGGCTGGGGAATGAACAGATGGAGAGCAGCCCTGCTGAGAAGGACTTGGGGCTGCAGGTGGGTGAGAGGCTGGACATGACCCAGCCATGGCACTCACAGCTCAGAAAGCCAAACGTGTCCTGGGCTGCATCCAAAGCACTGAGACTACTATGAGGAAAGGCTGAGAGAATTCAGACTGGAAATGAGCAAGCCTCTGTGGTGACCTAAATCTGGCCTTCCAGTATCTGGAGGGAGCCTGCAAGAGATATATAGAAGAGACTTTTGACAATGGTATATGGTGACAGGTCAAGGGTGGTGAGGCACTGGCAAGGTTGCCCAGAGAATTTGTGAATGCCTCATCCCTGGGGCACGTTGGATGGGGCCAGGTTGGATGGGACTCTGAACAACCTAGTCCTGTGGAAGGTATCCCTGTCCATGGCAAGGTGGTTTGGAACTAGATGATCTTCAAGGTGCCCTTCCAAACCAAACCATTCTGTGATTCTGTGATCATCATATGAAACCAAATCTTATGTTTTGGTCTTGCAGGTTGCTAGGCCCTGTATTAATTTTATAAGATATGTTTTGACTGTGCCTTGAGAGGCAACTATTGATAAAATTACCCAGAGAGTTGGAATATCAGAGAAGTTTTGTTAATGTTTATTGCAGGTGATTTTCAAAGATGAACAGTTATTTAGAAAAATATAAGCACTGTATTATTTTTTTTTTTAAGTGGAGTAATTTTATATTTAAAATTCTAGGTGACTATATTAACCTATTTTGTTGATTATTTTCATAGGAAATGGCTTGCTTTAAGATTGCAGCTTTGCAAAAAATGCTGGATGGTAGTGTGCCATTGTCTGAGCTAGAAGTGGCCAATAAGCAGTACAATGCATTAACTGCTAAATATAGAGAGATGTTACAAAAAGATAATTTGCTTGTGCAACGGACAACAAACATGGAACACATGCAGGTAATGTTTGTGATACATTTTAACTCTAAGGGAAGAAATGGGCAGACAGAAAAGCATTTCGTTTTGGTTCTTTGTTTTTTTGTTTGTTTGCTCTTTAAACTAAGCTTTGGACATATTCTCTCAGGAATTATTTTTAGTTCTTTGATTACTAAAACAAGGCTGGCAGAAGGAATATTTGCTATCATCTTCAGTTTTGGAGGTCATAAGGAAAGTAGAATGAATGTAAACACTTTCAAAGCTTTCTCTCAAAGTATGTGGTCTTACTAATTCCCAGCTTTCACAGGAATGAAATGTTTAGTTCCAAAAAGAGTAAAGCTTTGGAATTTTACTTCCATAAGAGAAGCCAAAGATTGTTCGCAATGTGCTTGCAAAATATTGTAGGTACTGCAAATATTTAACTCTTCCCATTAAACTTTTATTCTGAAGTAGAAGGGAGTTTCTTCTCAAGAACTGTGAAGTTGGCTTCAAAGATATGTTGCTACCTCCCACTTCTCATGAGTGGTAAAGAATGAAGGACTCCTATGTCTATTTTATGGAATTTTGTGTGTATGGAAACTTGTATTCCCTATCTCAGCAACTTCATAGAGCTAGAGAATAATGTATCAACTAAAAACGTGTCTAGAAAACTAAAATTGAAAATTACTATGAAGTATTTAGTTAGTTTTATTGGTTAATGTGGAAATTTGTATTTCTATTTGGAGGAGTGAAAGAACATTTACAAAAGTAACATTTGGCATCATATTAGATGCCTAAAAGAACTAAAAGAAATGTGATCTGTCTCAAAGAGGTATTTATGTGCAAGATGAAATATTCTTTGTGGGATGAAGTAATCCTCCAGAGATTCTTCTTTCCCACTGTTAATGAATTGCTCAGTATGCAAGCAAAGATTTTCTCATCTAATTCCAGCTGCTGTAGGAATCACAGTTGCTGGTAATAAATATTCACAGTATTACTAGCTGTGACAGTAAGATACAGAGGAGGAAGACTAACACTGTTACACTTCACAATCATTTACACTTTACAAACATACACTCTTCTGTTGCCATATATGTAGGTTATGGGTCACACACAGGTAAAGTCTGTTACTCTGAAAGATTTTGTAGATTCTAAACATGAAATCTGTTACAATGAAATAGTTTGCTGTTATGTTGCAACTTTTCTGTCATATAGCGTGAGAATGAATCCTTGAAAGAACAGATAGCTTCATTGAATAAGGAATTGGAGATCACAAAAGAAAAACTTCACACTGTAGAACAAGCTTGGGAACAGATGACTAAACTGGGCAAGTATGAAAGTTATATTGCAACATTAACTACCAAATGGTATATCCTGTATAAAAGTAATACTTTAAAATATTTTAAAATTGATGTGTCTTAAAAGAATGAAAAAAAAACCCCATAACTATTTTATGTCTTTCAGTAATGATGTCCATTTTTGTGCTGATTTTTTTTTGTTTGTAATTTTCATTTGACTAGAAGCAAGTTCAGTATTTTTCTCATGGAACTCTTCCACTTTGACTTTCTTGGGTTACTGGGTCAAGGGTTTAAAAGCTTTTAATGGAACATCACCTGAATTTTCTTTTCTTAATATGTTTTAACTTGTTTGTCAGTCATAGTGTTGCAGAGGTTGTCAAGAAAGTAATTTCATTTTGCCAGTTTCATGCATTGTAACAAAGTATTATTTCTTAATAGGTGGGGTTCCTTTGTATAGATTTCATTCCCATTATTCAGCCCTGTTTCTTTTACAAATTTTAAGTTAAGTTTCCTGAAGGTTTGCCATTTGTATTAAGCATAAGGTGAAAGGCTACATTGAAAATAGCTATCAGTCTCAATAACCATGGTTGCAAATACATGCATTTGTAATTGATAGTAGTATTTTAGTCGAGTTGCATACTTTTCAAACATGTAGTAAGGCAAGAAAACCGTGCATCCAGATGCACAGATATTATGATAAAGTTTACTTGACACAGATAAAGCAAAACTCACGTTTGGTTTTGTGGTGGAAATAATTTTCATGCTGGAATCAGTTTGTGTATTCCTTAATTTAAATGTTTTTTCATGTAGGGGATGACAATGCCATGGACAAAGCCACAAAAGCAATAACCAACACTGAGATTTTGTCCATTTCTAAGAAAATCACAATGTTGGAAATGAAGGAGCTAAATGAAAGACAAAGAGCAGAGCATTCGCAACAAATGTATGAGCACTTAAGGAGCGCTGTAAAGCAAATAGAAGAACGTAATTTTGAATTGGAAACAAAATTTGCTGAGGTAAATGTGCTGAGATTTAACAACTTAATTTGATACATCTTAAAAACATATTTTTGAGCTTTTCAAAAATTATGTATATCAATAATATCAATTTGTGTCAATAAATAAGTGTATAAATAAGCTTATGATGCAAAAAATAGTTTTGCAGCCTTTAAGAGCTGCAATTTTGCATAGGGAAGATATTGGTAAAAATAGAACTAATTAATTTATTAGTAGTTTATTTTAAAAGTTAGTAAAACGCATGATGAGGATCTTTACAGATAGTTTCCTAGTTTTGTCAGCAGACTGCAAGAAAAAAATTATGTTCCAAACCTGTTATTTCTTTTGTCTAATCCATATGATCTCTTTTTATTATAATTTTTTCCTTATAATTACCAATTATGCAAAAAAAGGTTAGGACTCCACATCCCTTGTGCAAATCATAGTGTTGTGATTCGGTTACGGACTGGCTATGTCCTATGCCACACATTGTTTATAGTACAGAAATGGAAGTCATGTGCCATTGAAGCTGATGAACCTTGATATTCCTGTCCTATCACTCTTAAACTTGTTAGGTTTTTTTTTTGGCAGCACTATTAATTTTTTAACTTTTTATATATACTTATTTTTTACTAGCAGGAGACTTTGTTGTAGTTTCTACAATAAATTTATTTATAGGAATTGTACAGATTTGTTCTTGTGACATTACTGGTCTATAATTTAAGCACAAGGGCAGAAAGAGAGTAACTGGTAGGAATGCTGATGATTGTATTCATTTCCACTCCTTGTCCTTTGCTAGAGTGTAGTCTATTTTAGATTGCTCTTGTGTGACTCCCTGTTTCTCTGTTGTTTTAGTAATGTTTGTTACATAGTTTTGATTTGATTTAATCTGGGAGATGGAGTAACTGAGAGTGAATAAAGATTTTCAGCACAGGATTGCGAAAGCCTTTTCTGATGGGATGGGTTCTTTTATTTCTATAAGAAATTGGGATGGGTTCTTTTATTCTCTAAGAAATGCTTTAGGTGGTGCACCCTAGATCACATTTTTCATATTCTTTTGCATATATTATTTGTCTTGTGGTACCTTTATACTTTAGGTCTGATGGTCTTCCTTCTGAGTTGATGAACTCCTCATGCCATTCTTTCTTACTAGTACCTCTGTATCCCTTTTTTGCCCCATTTCTGTAGTTCTAGGACATACATTTTCTGTTTCATATACTTCTATTGTCAGTACCTCCTCATCCGGTGCACTTGCTTTTTTTGTTTGAGAAAGAGATGACAAGATTGTGCGGATGTAATTAATGAAAGCTGTAAGTAATACCAGTTTAAGAACTGATAACTGCAAGTCTACTAGACATCTTTTTAAGTCATAAATCAACTTCAGCATTCTACTTTTAGTTTTCTAGATACATGAGGATACCCTGCACTTCTTTTTGTTCTTTAGGAAATCAGTTATATTATTAAAAAGAAGTGGTATCAGAATAATGGGCCATGACTGTATGTACTAATGGAGTCCTGGGGCTTCTCTGTGTTAGGATTTAGATAGATTATTTATTTTAATGCTTTTTGGTTTGACTTGAAATATTGGTTACTTAGTATTTGATAATCAACTTGAAAAATCAGGCTGCTTGAAAGACTATAATTTAATTAAGAAAGTTTTTTTTAAGAAGGAATAAAAGAATAATATTATTGGCAGTCTTGGAATTTATAACCTCTATTTATGTTACGAATGCCAATATAAAAGGTAGTATATAAATATGTTCATTTCTCTAAGTGTTTAAAGTCTGTTTTTTAAATTTGTTTTTATTTTTCATTTTGGTTTAGGAGCAAGTTATTCCAGTAATGGTTTTAAGAAAATTCACTAATAAAAATTGTGTTTAGTTTAGAATCCTTTTCTGTGCCAAACTGTGTATCCATTCCTATGTGCATGGAATCCTGCAAGCAAAAAGATGTTTAAGCAGACAGTAAGGGAAACTGGTTTTTGAACACAACCTCATCGCAGCTCAACTGTGTTTTGTAATGACTGAAAAAGAAAAAATTGTTTTGTAATGACTGAAAAAGAAAAAATACTTTTGATGCTGCTATTTCATTGCAGAGTTTGAGCAGTTATGTGCTTAGGATACCATTTTGTTTGTTTGTTTCTGGTTTGATTTTTTTTAAGCTCACCAAAATCAATCTTGAGGCTCAGAAAGTGGAACAGGAATTAAGGGATGAACTGTCAAAGAGTGTAAGTAAGGCAGTAAGTGATGCAGATAGACGACAAATTATGGACCTAGAGAAGCGTGAGATGGAGCTCAAGATTGAAGTATCAAAGTAAGTCTTGAAGTTACAAATTTTGAATTCAGTATGTTGAGAAATATGTAAAAATTCAGGCATGCTAGTCTTATATAATGCACTACTTGTGTATCACTAACATCCAATTTTCAATGCCTGATTTTTGGGCATATATACATGCCAAGTTTGGCATTGAAAATGAAGCATTCAATTCCTGACTATAAAGAATGCAATTTGTTTCATTTTAATTTGAACAAAGAATTAAGTGCTGGCTGGGATAGATAGGGTAAGTGTGTAATTAGATACTTATAATAGTATTTTTACACTAATTAAGGTTGATTTTGTTTCTGTGTCACAATCCCCATTCTGTGTATGAAAATCTCATAGAACTAATTGGAAAACAGTTCTTTCTTTGACAGACTGATATCTCAAACATTAAGGTACAGTAGGAGGGAGTTTTTCCATTTACTTAGAAGAGATTACCTTTGCAGAAATAGGAAAACTGAGCTTTTTAGATATGTTGGTATGAACATTTGTCTTTGAGTAATTAATGTAATCCTGTTATATGCCTAAACCAGCAAAATCTATAGGGATATTTGCAGAGGTTTTTGGCACTGCAAATAAGTTATTAGATTTGGGGAAGCAGAGAAGGGAATTGAGAATGAAATGTTTTGAGCATTTAGAAAATGTTGAATATTTATATCCTGAAGTAAGAGAGAAATAGAGGACAGAGATGCTTAGGTCAGTTAAAACATCCATGGCATTATTTTCCTAGAGTAGGTTACTGCTAGCAAACTTTTGTATAATGTATAGGAAAATGTCCTGTGAAAAAGTTGAGAGGCAATACAGAAGAATTTTCTTAAACAGAACTCTAAGTAGTAGAGAAGAGTGTGTTGAGAAGAATGAAATCCAAATGTTTTGATATGAGGAAACATACTAAGTATCTTTTCTTAGTATCTTCTATGTAGAAAAACTTAATAGGTTATTCACTGGTTTCAAGTGACACAATACTCTTGTTTTCCCTGCAAGGTTAAGAGAACTCTCTGATGTAGCACAAATACAAGTTGAAGCTCTGGAGGCACGCCAGCGATACAGAGATAAAGAAGTGGAATATCTTAGAAGGCAAATTTTAGATTATCAGGTAAAATTCAGCCTTTATTAAAACTTCAGTTTGGATTCTTTTTTCCCTGGAGTGAGAAGAAATGAAGTAATTTTGAAATGAATTAGAAAACTGCAAAAGTATTTCAGAAGAATCTTAGCAAGCTAGTCCTTATAGTGCCCATACCCTTTCAAAAGTTCTGCGTTACATAAATTATTCCCTTCTCCGTTTATTCCATTTCTAGCTGTGCAACTGTTAAAGATCCTGACCTTTTTTCATGTTGTTTACATTATATTAATTCCTGTATCATTAATAGTTCATGGTCAAGGAAAAGACTCGTGGTGAGGAAAGTCTGATCGTTTTTTACAAAGTGAGAAATTACTTGTAAATATTGAATATTTGTGATAGGTTTACTATTTTGTTTTCTTATTAGCTAAAACAATTCATTGGAATTTGGTTTCACATCATAGAAAGGTTTGAAACCTTAAATCTAACACTTATGTCAGCTTTTACATTACCATATTATTTAAGTTTAGGTACATATTTCTTCCTCAGTTTCTGGCATTTTGGAAAGAAACCATTTATTTTTAAGATCAGTATCTGAAAAGGTGTACTTCTATAATGTGGCTGTGAAATAATTACCCCCGCAGCCCCGCAGAGTTACTAGACTAGACCAGATCTGAGAGGGCTTTGGGGGGAATATTTCAAGGCCAAGGCAAAAGATTCCAAAAGAGGCTCTAACCCCCGACGTTTATTCCAGGGGAGAAAGAGGGAAAGAGGGCGAACAAGGAAGAACAGGGCCTTATCTGGACTCCTGCTCAGGAAAAGATTGGCTCTCAGCCAATTAGGTCAAGAAAGGAAGGAAGAATTTAACTAACATGGTTACAGCTACAGGGGTCTCTGGGTGTCATGATCCGCTTATTGCGGGGTGTCGTGATGGTTCTTTTCACTGATCTCAAAAGTGCAAAAAAGGCAAACAACAAGGGACTATCAGTTAATCACAACAAATGCACCTTTATTAGGGGCCAAAACAGTAAATGCGATAGTGGGGATCGGAAAGGAGATAAAAGGATAGAGAGAGAGAGAGAGAGAGAGAGAGAGGGGTATGGGAATAGCTACCAACACAGGCGAGATCCTCAGTGGTCCGGACAATGGGGATCCGTCTGTCGTGTCGGGGAAGTCTTCGAAGTTCTGGTCAACTCGGGGGTCCAGTTATATTCCACAGAGGAAAGAGGGGGGAACAAGTGTAACAATGAAAGTCCATTGTAATTGCCACGAGGGAACAGGTGAGTCCACAGAAACCACCAAAGCAAGACGAATACAATGAAGAATAAGTCCATTGAAATTACTGAAGGGAAACAGGTCATGTCATTAGTGGTCAGACCACCAATTTCCCCTCCTCCCTATAGTAGGGGTCTCAGTCTCAGTCCTTGGGAGGAGGGTTCTCATTCTTTGTTTGTCACATTGGTAACGAGGCAGATGAGGGGTCTTCAATGAAGGACCACGGGAGTCACCCCCAAAAGTTCATTTGGCTTAAGAACGGAGATTAGAAGCAGGCCGTGCATCAGGCTGTCCCGTGTTGGGTCCGTGTCAGGTCTTTGCCAAGTCCTTGCCAACTCCTTGCCAAGTTCTTGCCAGCCCTTGTTCGGAACAGCCAGCATGACGGTTCAGTGGTTCCACCTGCGCTGTGTCCTGTTCTAAGCCGGAACTGCAGTGGGGGAAGGGATTCTTTCTCATGGCAATCGGAAGGCAGAATGGAAAATGAGGGGCTTCAGACGGGCTCTTACACTGGAGGGGGAAAAAAAACATTTCCCAGAGGAATACAACATGGCTGTAGAAACAACAGTGGAAAAATTAAAAGCCTTTTAGAGGCTGATTCTTACTCTTCTCTGTGGAATAAAATACATGCAATATATAATACATATATATTTAAAAATAGCTTGTTTATATTTACATATAAACTGTGTTAACATATTCTGTGTTAAAATGAAAAATAAATTTGTTCTATCAATTTGGTTCTTAGGCACAGTCAGATGAAAAAGCAATTATTGCAAAACTGCATCAAGATATCGTAGCCCTTCAAGGTAGTGAATCTGTTGCCGTAGATAAATTGGAAAAGTTTAAGTTGAAACTACAGAAGATGGAGATCCATAATCAACGTTTGGAGCAGAAGCTTGATGAGAGAGATCAAGCCTTATATTTTGCCAGACTTGAAGGAAGAAATAGAGCCAAACATCTACAACAGACGGTTCAGTCTTTGCGGCGGCAGTTTAGTGGTGCTCTGCCTTTAGCACAGCAAGAAAAATTCTCTAAAACAATGATTCAGCTACAGAATGACAAACTGAAGATCTTGGAAGAAGTTCAGCATGCCCAGCAGGAGCGTAGAAATGCAGAAAACAGAGCATTAGAGCTGGAGCTGAAACTGAAAGGTTTAGAAGAATTATTAAGTGCATTGAAGGATACAAGAGGAGCTCAAAAGGTTTGTGATTTTATAGCTTTGAATAGCTTTGCTTATCTGATCTGCATTCAAATTAAGTTTCAGTTCAGCTTGTTTTCTAAATATATGTTTTAATATAAAATTTACTGATTTGAAAATATACTGTTAGAATATGACAGCTATCATATTTTGTTTTCTGTAAAAGGCAGTGCAGTTATGTGTACTAATTATCTTCTTTTGTTCCCAGTAAGGCACATAGGAACTAGATGCTAACTATAAATGCAGTTATATTAAATTGAATTAAATTATGAATCTAATTAAATAGTGAAATAAATTAAATTAAATACAGAGTAGCATTCTGAAGTTTTGTTCCATGAGCTTGCAGTGAAATCTTCACTCCAGATTCATGTCTTTTTTAAAAAAAAGTCCTGGGGCAGTAATTAGACAGCATAGTTAGAAATGTTACTATGCTCATGTAATTCTGCTTAAGCATATTTTGCAACCATAAGCAATGTCTCCCTGAAATCTTAAGAATGCTTTCTCACTTCTCTTTTAGATCACTCTATGTTAGATAATATGATTGTATCCATTGTGACTAAAGTTGTCTGCATGTAAGCAATGCTTGTAATGTTCTGGGCATGTTTTAGTTTTAAGTCAGTTTTTGAATATTTTTCTAGAGCATTTTGACATAAGTATGTCTGTTATCCTTAGTACATATGTATTTTTTTGAATATATACAGTTTTTAATAGTTTTGAAATCTCTTGCTCTTTTAGAAAATACAAACCAAATTTCTTGCATACTTTTTTTTGTTCAGTCTGAACAGATACATAAGCTATAATTTGAATAATTTGAAAATTGTTTGCAATGCACTTTTGTCAGTGTAAGGAAAACCTGTTGACTCTCCAGTTGGCTGCTGCACTTACCAGTCATTCCCCTTGCAGTTTCATACTCTTGTCATGCTTCCTCTCTCAAGAAAAGTGAAGAAGCTTAAAAAGGCAGAACATGTGATGTGTCTTCCAGTTAGTTTGAGAAGTTCCATCCTGCCTCAAAGCCAGAGTGAAGCTGCATCTAGTTGGCCTGTGGTAAATTCTAATATACTGTGTGTTATCCATTGCAAGGTAATTGTGTGGCACATGAAAATGGAGGAACTCCATCTGCAGGAACTTAAACTTAGTCGAGAATTAGTCAAGCAGAAGGAAGAGGTGAAGTATTTACGTAATATAATTTCTGAATATGAATGTACAATCAGTAACCTGGAAGAAGAAATTGTACAGCAGAACAAGGTATGTATTCCTGCATGCTATTGAAAAAAATACACTATTCCTAATTTTACTAAGTGATTTTCTAATAACTTTTTAACGCAGGTGTTTATATCTTGGTTTCATAATCCTTTTTAAGAGCTGGTTTGTGTGTTTTACTTTTTGGTAACTATTTTTTCAGTTGAAGTTGTCTATAAAATTCCCATTGCCTTCAATAAATAAACTACTTCTATCAAACATTTGTTACAGTTTCATGAAGAAAGGCAAATGGCTTGGGACCAGAGAGAAGTAGAGCTGCAGCGCCAGTTAGACCAGTATGATCATCAACAAACTGAAATACTTTGCACAGCTTTAAAGGTACATGCACTAAAAGTAGACACATAAGCATGTTTTTCAGAGCTGTCAGATTACATGAATATCAATCTTTCTGTGCAGTTTGAAGAGGCTACAGGCTCAGTTCCAGACCCTAGTTTGCCAATCCCACAACAACTTGAGTTGGCTTTAAGAAAGATTCAGGAACAAATTCAAACAATTGTGGAAATTAGGGCAACCTGCAGATCACTGGAGGAGGTAATTTAATGTATAAATTATAATTTAAAGTGACTATTCTCCTTTTTTTTTTCCCCCAATGAAAATATCCTTTTTAAAATGTCATTTAGACATGTTTGACACTCAGAAAATGTAAATAATACAATCACACCATGAATAAAATGAAATATTTTTTTCCATTGGAAAAAAACATAGAGGAGAATTTTCTAATGTTTTTATTCATCCATTTAGTAGGTTAAGATGTCTCTTGCTGTACAAAATTCAGTTGACTATGCCTAGTTAAATTCAGTAAGTACTACAAAATACTTTTATCGTGGATTGCTAAATTGCTACTCTGCTACAGAAGATACTTTGTGGTTCTTAAATTATTTGTAAAACACCAGCTTCTTCATTTCATAGGACAAAATGAGTTGTTTAAGTGTCATGTGCCAAGCAACTAATACATAAAGACATAGTAATGATATTCTGGGACATTTTTATCTAATAGTAACCCCATACAGATGGAACCCAATACAGTGTTTTGTGTTTTTAAGTACATTTAGACAAATCTTTCTGGACATTTCTTGAAAAGTAAGGTCTTTTTGCAGTGTTTGAATTCTGGAAATGCAGAAATTGCCTTTTGTTGTAGAAATTAGAAGAAAAGGAGACCGCTCTGTGGAAAGCTGAACAAAATGTTATATCAAGAGACAAAGTTATTAATGAATTAAGACTTCGATTACCTGCAACATCAGGAGAGAAAATAATGGCTGACTTAAGCAAACAAGAAGATGACTCAGAGTACCATCATGCCATTAAAATTGCTCATCAAACCATTGGAAATATGCAAGCAAGATTAAATCAAAAGGAGGAAGTGTTAAAAAGATACCAATATATGCTTGCTAAAGCAAGAGAGGTAGTTAAACCTTTTTTCTGAAATTTCTTCCATTTTCAAGTTGTTTTAATTGATTCTTTGTTTTCTCCTTGCTAATGAAATCTAAAAATAAAAAATTCTGATCTCACACAGAACAGAGACAATTACTTTATATGTGGAAAGTTCATATAGAATTTTTTAGCTTTTTAGAATAGTAGGTTTGCTTAGTCAAGAGGTTATGTATATAATGTCTGTCTAGGAATTAAAGTAGTGTGACATGAAGAAAATTAAAATTCTGCTGAAGTGGTCTCAGTTTATTTTATATATTCCTTTGGGAGATATATTTTCTTGCAGCAGATCTGTGGATTGCATCTGGTAGTGAATTTGGGAAGTACAAGAAAGACATTTATGGATAACATTCCTCTTAAAGCATATTTTAAACTAAAGCATTTTTTAAAGCATAAACAGTGTGTCTAAGCATACTTTATATTATTTAAACATAATTCATATTGTTTTTTCTTTATATCCATAAAGCGTATTTTAAAGCATAAATGTTTTGTCAAAGAGGTGCTTCAAGACCAAACATGCATTGGTTTTAGTGTGGATCAGAAGCACATTTCCAAAGCAGACTTTCTATCATCTTCACTTAGTGTACTTTGAAGAACACATGGAGCTATTTCTTTTGGGAGAAATTAAGGGGTTTTGTTTGGAAAACACCCAGAACATGCAGTCTTAAAATGAGCCTGTTGTGCTCTGTGTGGTAGCATTCCATCCATTGGATCACACTGTAATTCAAAGTGCATACACTTGAAATGTACCTGGTGTGGATATTACTGTCCATACTGATAGTCACAGTTGAAGACCAACACCAACTGTTTTTTCTCCAGCTTCTGTGCTGTTACACCATACTACTTGTTACATAGCTTAAAAATGCAAGAATTTATTTTTTCCCCAATAGTGTAAAAAGGAAAAAAGAAAATCATTGATTATAGCTAGAAGAAAAGAATTTTAGAAACTTACAGAATTAGAGGAAAATCTGGGGAGCATTATTGAGCAATGAGTGAACAAAAAACTTGAAGGCACTGCAGTTTCATGATTTTCTGTGATCGTGTACATCACTAGAGTTTTATTGTGAACTAACAGGAACAAGAGGAAATAGCAAAGAAGCATGAGGAAGACATAAGAATTCTACACCAGAAGTTAGATTTGTACACTGACAATTCCCTTAATAACTTCAAAGAGACTGCTTTGGTGAGTCATGTATTTGTAGAATTTGTGAAGTTGTTCCTATATTTTTTACTTTGTTGCTGGAAAGAACAGTTTTGCAGTCAAAAGTGAGTAATAACTGATGACAGGAAAAATAAAAGGGTGATTGATTTATAATTGTTGTATTGTTTTTGAGAAATTTCACATGAGAGGCATTAGAAGTCAAGTGTAAAAAGCCAGAGTTACCACCTCTGGATTATGGGCATTTTGCATATCATCCTAATTTATGGAGAATTCTAGGGGAGAGAGTTATGTATTGCTTTTTGTTTTTCTTATTAAATGTATGGTTATATTAAGCTAATCCATTTCAATTCAAAATTCATCTCTGCACTTTATGATAAGGTGAAACCTGTATTTTGCTTTATTCTGTTGATCAATAGATGTACAAAGCTCTTTTCAAACGAGGCTGACCCATTTCTCTGTAAACTAAGAATCGCATCAGTAAATAAATGATAGCTATTAATGCTTGATTATGATTAGGAATGAGTTAAAAATGCATCAGTAATGCTTATTTTTTGCTTAAAATATTTATCACTTGCATTTGTTGTGTTTTACAGGAGTTAGGGAAAAAGACTTCTACGTCCCTATCCAACAGTAAATATTTTCATCACTTAGAGCAAACTGTAGCAGAACAGGATAATTCTCTTGCTTCACTTGTTGGAAAATTAAAGAAAATATCATCTGATCTGGAGAAACAAAAACAAATTACTATATTGAAAACCAATGAGTTTGAGACAATCAGAGCCCAGTAAGTTTTTAAACTATTAACATAAGTCGCAATTGGAGTGGTTCAAGTCAATTATATATTGCTGCTACAAGACTGATCTATCAAATTGAACATGTTTTTGCTGACTTTAAGATTTAGCTAAAAAAAAAAAATCTCAAAAGCATTACTATAGTTGGCAATTGAAAGTTATTTTTAATCTTTAGTCCTTCACTGGGGCTAATACTGTGGCTTGGAAAAATGCTGTTTAGTTGTTAGCTTTGTGCCATTTAGTGAAAAAATGCAAGTTGTTTTTAAGTTACTATATTATTTGCTGGCTTGTGTTCTGTCATTTTTCTCCCCACGGCACATCCATTTGGGTTTGAACAAGTTTAAACTCATGAAAGTTTAACGCATGTTTAAAAGGAAAAAATATGATGCTTTCTTTACATGTAAGGGCCAGGAATGAAAATGAACAATGCTGTAATGTCATTTTGCTGACCTTCATGAGTAATTCTTCTATTAAATGAGGGTTGCCTTAGTTGAGTCAGTCATTCTTTGCTGTTTCCAAATATAAGTGTCTTTTTCTTTAATAATAATAAAAATAAAATATTGTGTCCTTTGTGATGTATTTAGAGTTTGCTAATTATTACACTGTACCTATTAATGCTTATTTTTTATTAGGCTTCAAGAAAAGTACACAGATGATGTGGAACAAATGAAAGAAGAAGCAAATGAACTGAGGAACATATTATCTCAGAAGGAGAAGGAATTAGCAAATGTTAAAGTTGAACTAGAATTCCAAAAAGAAGCAAATAATAGAGCACCCACAGCATCTCTGAAAAACCTAGTGAAACAGCTGAAGAGCCAGTTAGCCATAAAAGTGAACCAGCACAAGGTTAGTCAACAGAAATTAATCTCTATGTCACTTAAAGAGTAAATCTTTCATAATGTTTAAGAATTCTTTGTATAGCTGAGCAGGAGATACAATATAACTGCATAACATGCCAAAGTAAAATATAACTGCCTTTTCTTGTTCTGTAGCAGCATCTTCACTTACAAAAAAAATTGAATTAATTATTTTCAGGCTTTGAGTAAAGCACTTCTGGAACTCCGAGCAGAAATGACTGCCAATGCTGAACAGGAAATTATTTCTGCTGCATCACAAAAAGAGGCAAATATGAATGTCCAGGAGATTGTTGACAGACAAACCAAGGAGCTTACGGTGAGTACTAGGTAATGTCATTGTACTGCTTTGTTGTGTTTTACAGGAGTTAGGGAAAAAGACTTCAGCCTGAACTGGAGCCTTTGCTAACTTGTTTGTTTTTTTCTAGACACAGGTAGAGGAATTGAATAATCAGATTACAAAACTTAAAGAGAACCTTAAAATAAGTAAAAACAAGGAAGCTTTGTTGTCTGATGAAAAGGATGAGTCAAACCAAGAGCTTCAGAAGAAAGAAAAAGCACTCGCTAAAATATTGAGGGAAAAAAATGAAATAGAAAAAGAAAATGAAGAGCTGAAGAACCGGATTAGGAGGCTAAGCAGTAGCATTCAGGTAGAAGTGACTTTTCAAACTATGTTTGATCTTGGTCAAGTTTCTGTGGAGATGAGCTGGTTTGGGGGGGATGAAAGATTTAAGTATATTACATTTGATTAAAAAATTTATTTTTTCCTCATCAGCTGGGTTGCATGTAAGCTATTAGCTTGTTTCTTTGCCTCAACTGAAAAAAAAAGGAATTATGTACTTCTTGAAATAAGTTTGAAAGAGTCTGAGGAGTTGAATAACCACTTTCATAGCTTCTTGGAAAAATAGTATTTTGTCTTCTTCCTGGCTCTCCTTATTTCCCCTGTTAGAAGAAAAGTAAGGGATTTACAGAAGAATCATCTATCTATTTTTTAAAATTCAGCTACTTGCTGCTGATTATTCAGAGGGAAAAGTTACATTCCAATATTTTAATAATTTAAAGATAATTTTTAAAAGATCATTTAGGTTTTAAACTAATTTTACCAATTTGGAATTAAAATCCGTATTTTCTGACTAGAGAAAAAAAAATCAGTAGTCACTAAACGTGAAGTTTGTAATTTTTCAGAGCAAAGTTGATGAACAAAATCTGATAGATATGCTTCAGAAAAAAATTAAAAAGTTGGAAAATGAACTTGAGAAAAAGTGTGAAGAAACAGAAAAAAAGGGTCTAAGAGAAGACAAGGTATGTGATATTTATATCATGGCTTTGAAAGAGCTCATCAGCTGAGGTCAAGGTTGTTCACCTCTCCCTATTTCTTCTAAAACCTACCAGCCAAACTTGATCAGAAAAAAAGCAGTTTCATGGCTGCAACTTCTCATGTTTGCCATGCTCTTCGTTACCGCTCTTGTTACTTAGTATCTTAATTATTTCTTGCTTTTTTCTAATGGATGCTTAATTCTACAAAATCTTAGAAAACTAAGATTTTTTAGGTAGTGGTGAAATTGATCTGCCAAATGTGCTTTTGTGAAATCAATGCAATAGTAAAAGCATAAAATACTGAGGAGCAAAAGAATGAATCTAAAAAGGGATGATGTCTCTATAAGTGATTATTCTTGACAATTGTGATCTCTGCGTACAAGAAGTTCTGAGTGATTTAGAGTTGTGTTAATTTATAAGATTTTTGCTGTTTTCTTGCTTGTTACTATGTCAGTAACTAATTAGTGGCTTCTTATATTAATTATAAAGTAGGCTGGAATGTTATAGCATACTTGTGCAATGAGAGTCAGACTATTTATGTATGATGTGAAATATTATTCTAGAACTGCACGAATGCTTTCAATTAATTTGAAATGTTTTAAATACCTATTGCTTTGTGTCTAGAGGTGTTTTTCTCACACTTGGCATGCATTTTTTCCTGTTTTCCAAGATTTTTCTTTCATTCCATTGCTTCATAGCAGTAACTGTTTAGAACAAAAATAGAAAATGAAGTACAGGGAAACATTCTGACTAAAAATAAAGAAAACCCCAAACCAAGCCAAACATTTCTTACAGGAATACTGACTGTGATTTTTCAGTAGCCATTTGTGATTCTATAGGTACAGGTTTCAACCAATGTATAATTTATAGTTACTGAGTTATTAACTCTAAGTAGAGATTCCATTTCTTGTAGGAAAAGAAGCTGTGCAGCAGGGGCATGCAAGCCCCTGGTGAGTTGTGGAAGACAGATCTGTTGTAAATTGCCATGCAAAAAACCTACTTTGTCTTAAATCTAATGTGTAATTTGAAGTAAAAGGACACATTGCACTAGCACTTCTAATTTCATGAAATGCTTCACCCCTTTTTTTGTAAAATGAATATTAAAATCTAAGGAAGAATTTGGTGGGACCAATCAACTGCATTAGCTTTATCCACCAATCACACAGCAATGTATCCAGCTGAACCTGCTACTTAGCTATGGCAAATAATATATGCCTGCTCTGGCTTCCTGATTTAAACTGATAAATGAAGAATATATAATTCTTAGTTTTCTAATGTGTTTGCATGTTTTTCTGTAAGAGAAGAAATCAAAGGGAAATACAGAATCTATTTATGTTCTTCACAGACCTCCAGAGAAGAGATAATTAGATGGGATGAAGGTAAAAAATGGCAAATCAAAATGGAAGGATTGCGGAACAAACTAAGGGAAAAGGAAAAAGAAGCAGATGCTTTATCCAAACAGTTGAATACATTGAAGGAAATTTATACAAAGTGAGTTGGTTTTAATTGCTTCAGCTAAAAAATTATGACATAAGGGAAATCCAGATATGTTTGACATACAGTAATTATTGCAGTTTGTTACATTTATAAGACTGATGGAGAGAATTTGACATTGCTGTTGAGACTAAAAGGATTAGTTAATTTTCAAGCAGCAGGCTACTAACTCTTCTAGTATCCTTTCCCTTCTGGAAGCCAGCTACCTTTATTAGAAGAAAATGTCTCGAGATAAAATTAATTTAAGTTCTTTATTATGCTTCCTGGTTTAGTATTCTATGATTCCCATAAAACAAATAACACCTTTATGAAGACAGGCTATTTCTCACAGTGGTGTTATTTAACCAGGTTGCTAGGACTGTAGTGTTACTGCAGTAATGACAGTTCTAGGATTATGAGTTGGAAGCCTTTTCAGGACACAACCATATGTCCATACGCTCTGCAGATGTTTACTTCAGTGAAGCAGTGGCAAAATTTTACTGATAAAAGATGTGGTGGTGATTGTAGATGTTATTAAACTGTGATTTGAAACAGCTTCAAAATAGCTCTTATTCTTAGCAAGCCTTGCCTGAATTTCACATAGAACAATGCAAGACCAACAAGTGGCTTATGACATGCATGATACTGACTTAATGTCCATTGGGTTTTTTTTGGGTTTTGAGTTGAGATTTTGGTAAGGCTTTAGTGTCTGTAGAGTAACCTTATTAAATGGAAAAGGGAGTGTGGTTCAGTGAGCAGATAAAATGCAAATGTGATTCTTCAAGACAGAAAATATTTTCTCCTCAAGAAAGCAGCTTAGCAAATAAGCTTTAAAATGTAAATTTACTGGATGTTGCAGGAGTGAAAAAGAGAAAATTACTCTGCAGAAGAAACTGAAAACTACTGGTGTCACCGTTGACCGTGTTGTTGGAGTAAGAGCCACAGAAACTGAAAAAGAAGTGGAAGAACTAAGAAAACGGAATCTAGAGTTAGAAAATGAAGTTGCACACTTGAGGTGAGAGACTTTTTAAAAGATTATAAAAAGTGAGAAACCTAAACTAGTAAAAAAATATGTGGAATGAGATAGTCTCTAATAAGCAAACTGTAATTCAAGAAGGAAAAAAAGAAACAGGAATTTTAAAATTTCTTCTTAGAGTCCATGATAAGCAAACTTAAAAGTATTTGGGAGCAGTTGTACATGTTCAGAGAATATAAAGCATTGGTTCATTATTCTAAAAAGCTAAATAATATGAAAAACATATGGCTTCTATTGTGAAAAAATTTAACTACAGTTTAGAGTTGGTGAAAGTTACTGGAATTGCTAAGTGCAGTTGAGAAGTGCTTAACCAGTGTGTCCACTATCACAGTGGATGATGTACCTGAGTAATAGAGACTGTATACATCTGAAAAGAGCAGATTCCTTTTGCCAAAGCAGATATCTTCCATTCATTGGGACTAGTTGAAATATGGCCAACGTTGATTCAGAATAACTAGCTTAGAAACACTTGGAAAATCCAGTGGAAAAATCCAGAATTTCACTGGGCTTTTACATTAAGGGATGTTTGTCTGCATTAATAGCCATTTGTTTGTTTTGGCTTGACTCATTTTTTGATGTAGAACACTGCAAGCAATCCCACGAGACACTGTTGTAGAAGATTTACACTTCAAAAATCAATACCTCCAGGAAAAGCTTCATGCATTGCAGAGACAATGTTCAAGAGAGACGTTTTTGAAACCCTCGGTAAGTTAATTATGTAACCATATTACATAGAATACTACTTATGAAAAGTATTTGTTTTCTATTTGGTATTCTATGTCATTTAGCTGGTTTTATTTAAATGACAGTATCCTACAGCAGGGTATGATAAACTCAGCTTTTAGTGGTTTTAAAAAAACCCAACAAACCAAAAACCACAAAAAACCTCCAAATCCCCAAACTTAGTTTCTGTGTCCTACAGGTAGAAGCTGGAATATTCAGCATCCTAGCATATTTGGAGAAACAAGGAAAATATCTTTTTAAATATGAGTCTGCAACTGAGAGACTGCTTTTATATTATATAGTGATTAAAAATTAAGGATGCACAGAGTTTGGGGAAATACTGAGTTTCATTTCAGTTGCATTAGGTGTTTTTGTCCCACTTTGATTTTTACAAGGCTGCTTACAATGCAAATGTTGCATTATTAAGTTTTCTTAATCTTTCAAGAATAGACTTAACAGTACATTCTTGTTTCCTTTATTTCCTGTTTTCTTTTACTGTGTTCTGCTTTTCTTTCACGCTTCACTCTGTCTTCAACTTGACTCAGAATACATGTGACCAAACTGAACTGACCAAGTCTGTTCCTATCACTGTCAGTAAACAAAAGTATCTGAATTTCCTTCACAAGAAATCTATCTCAAATAGGGCTGAAATCAAACATCAGACAAATAATGCAGTTACTGATGGCAGTGAAGTAGATGAGGACACAAACATGCAAACATGCATTGTGTCTAATGAAGGCCAGGAGGCTGCTGCAGATGTAAGCAGAGAAGTGTCTCCTGAAGACCACCCTGAAGATAGTGAGAAATGCAAGGACACAGAGATTTCTAGGGAAGGACTGAAAACCAAAATTATAGCTGAAGCTGGTAAAGAGAACTGTGGTGAAAAAGAAGAAAATATAACACAGGCTGAAAATGGAAGAGTTAATGAGAAATGTGAAGAAGAAGAGAGAAAGCAAGAAATCTTCAAGCAATCAAATGTGGATGAAGAAGAATGTGTAGAGGAGCCTGATACTGAAAAAATGAGCTGCAATCAGTCTGATTCAGGGGAACCTCCTAATCAAGCTAATGACTGTGAAGCAGAGAAAATAAATATGAATAATGAAATGAATCAACACACTGCAGAGAATAAACAGGAAAATGACCAGAGCTGTGCAGAAGGGGTTGAAACTACCCCAGAATTTGGTGAAATGCCTGAGGTTTGATACTGTAGTGGCCCTCTAGCATTTCTTTAGTACAAATGATGTAGAAATAGAATAGTTTTATCTTGATAAAGCAGTGCTTTCTATGTATGGTCTGCAGGTGTATTGAAGTACTTACCAAGTGGTCCATAAAGCAAACCTTATACTTTCATAATAGCATGCATGTCAGCTTGCAAGTAAGCTACTGTCAATTCTAAAATTTTGATCCGGAGAGTTTACAAATAACCCTAAAGATACATGGAGCTAATTGATATCCTTCATTCTTTAAGAGACTGATATATTATTATTTACACTAAAAAAAAAAATAAAAGCTTTAATGAAACAGATACTTGATTGCTCTAATTAGTGATAAAGTAATGAATCATACAGTTCATTCTCAAATTACATAAGTAAAAAACATTGATTATTAAATTATTAAAAGGTTTTACTCTTTACTAGTCAGGTATAATAATTTACTGTATCACTTTGCTTTCAGTTGGCACTATTAACTATGCAGAGCTGTCTTTGTGTAGTTGAAATCACTATCCTCCATGGATAAAGACTTAAGATTTTGGGAACTAACAGATTCAATGAGAGATACATACTACTATTCCTGGCTTGCTCTCTGATCTGTTTGACATAATTGAAATTTGTTATGACATATGTACTACTTAAAAAACTACCAGAGTATGCCCTTAAAATGAGGTGCTGTTCCCAGGTACAGTGTCACACCCATTCAGTAACTTCTTTATCTTTTAGTCTTTGAGATTTACTTCTACAGAATAATTTGAGAAGTAATTTTGGTTTGACAAAATTTTCACTGATTTATACTGATTTGTAAACTTTCCTTAAAGGTTAAGTAAGTTTAAAAAATGGAGGAGAAGGTGGTAAAATCAAAGCAGATTAGATTAAAACTGGTAATAATACTTTCTCTTTTAATTTCTGTGAAAAATACTAGTTTCCTGTTGCTCTTAATCAACTACAACTGATAGTTGTATTGAATTAGTACATTACCACTTAATAATAATTTTTCCCCCTCTTTTCTCAAGACATCAGGAATAGGATCAAGTGATCAGTATCGAAGAGAACAAGAAAAGGAAAATTTAAGATTGTCATCTGAAAACATTGAGCTAAGATTTCAGCTAGAGCAGGCCAATAAAGATTTGCCAAGACTAAAGGTAACATCTTCTTACTTTAGTCCCTTTTACTCTCACACTGGCCAGGGAATTGCTTAAGAAGAAATGGATATTTTTTCTGTACATACTGTAAATTTTCCATGTTTTTACAGACAATGAGAAGGTGGAATAGCTGGTGGAAATAGTGGAAAATGTCATTGAGATAAGAAATGGCTTTCTCTTAAATTTTTCAAAGTAAAACCATTGTAATTTTATTCACTAGTTTTTCATTTCAATTTGAGATGTAAGTTGCTGATTACTCTTTTTTTTTTTTTGTTGTTTGTAGGACCAAGTAGATGACTTAAAAGAAATGTGTGAACTTCTCAAAAAAGAGAAAGCAGAAGCTGAACGAAAGCTGAGCATCATTAGAGGGGTGAGTATTATAACAGCACTTTCATCATAAGTAAATGAAAAAAAATACCAAAAAAAAGCTAAGTATTATTGGAGCAAAATAATTTGGAATCAACCAAAACCAAACATGAATTGGTCTTGTTTATTTTATTGACAAAATGCTATAATTAATTAATGACATTAAGTTAACAGGACCGTTAGAATGACTAGAGCTAAACTATTAAATATTTGCACTATCATGGCCTTATTTTGTCATTTGGATTAGTTACCTTCAGAAGCATATTTGTACAATAAATTGCAGTTACAGCCATAATAATGAAAATAATATTTATGTATTTATGTAAATTATTTGATGCAGATGTAGAAAGGCTAAGTACTGATAGTGAAGGTTTTTGTTTGTTGTACTATGGACACATTTAAATTTTACCCTAGCTGAATAGAACAATATTTCCAAAGTTAAAGGGAAAAAAGTACTCAGCAGTGTGTCTCCTGCTGTTCACTTATCAAACTATTTGTGTGACCTTCTAGAGAAAGCTGAACTAATAAAAAGCTCCTAAGTGACTTTGTAGCTCTTTGTAGCTCAGTATACAAGGAGAATTGAGTTCTGCTTCTGCATACCTGGAAAAGATCAGATATTTTTCATTCTTTTACTCATGCTTTGCATGGACTGCTTGTGTACCTGTCTCTCTTATGCAGTGGTATTCTTGGACAAGAAAATTCAGTTTATACAACTGATTCACGCAAAAGTTCTGAGGAGAAAGCAAATTCTGCATCTTTCTCCATTCACAGGAAGCAAGATGTGGCAGGTTTTTCTTTAACTCTACTGTGTACCAACACATACCTCCTAATCCCTCCAGTTATTTTAGAGAAGAAAAATAAATAGTTTTACTCCTTAAATTTGGTCACTATATACATTTATGTTGAAGTCCAGAGAGTAAAATCCTCCCCATTTTCCTTATGAGGTACCTTATGGCCTGAGAACTAGAATCAGCAGCATCTTTTCATTAGAAAATCAACAGATTTTCTAACTCATTAATTAATGTAGTGAAAGAAGAAAAATAGAGAAATTACAAGATTTTCCCCCACATTTATTTATTTATCATTTTGCAAGAAGAATATATTCCTTTGGAAAGGGAGATCTACTTATGCTTTAATATATAGTTCTTCTGTCACTTTAAGTTCAGGAGAAGAAGGGTTGCTAAAAAAGGGCCCTCTTTTCTTCCCTCAAGCTCCCAGCCCAGCATTTTTCCCCAACAGTAATTGCATGGTCTGTTGGATTGGGGAATTTTTCTACAAGAAAAGCTAAATAAATTAAGTAGTTCTTTGATTTATTTTCCTACTGTTTCAGTTTGGTTGACGAGTATAGCAGATTTTGAGACTTAACTGCAGCTCTTTAGGGTAACGTAGAAAATGAAGAAGTTGATTTGTTGACTTGGGGAATTAATAACATTAAAACATTAGATGTTTTGGAGAGGTAAGTATGCTAGAAATTCTAGGGTTCAAGTCATATCAAAATAAAGCATCTTTTTTCCTATAAATATGAATTGCAATGGGAAAATAAGAATAAAGTAAGATTTGGAGTGTCTCAGAATGTTAAGATGAACTATTTGCTCACTTTTACTTTTTTCATTCCCCCTTCTGAAGGCTGGTAGAAGTGGAAAGACAGTCTCAGAACTGGAAAAAACAATTGGCTTGATGAAAAAGGTTGTAGAGAGAGTCCAAAGAGAAAATGAAGAACTGAAAAAAGCTCCAGCTGTGGTTTCTAATGAGAAATTACTTGGTCTTGAGCAGGAAAATGAGAGGCTAAAGGTATAGATTTATCTCTAGTAACTATATTTCAGTAACAGTTTATATGCAAGTTAGTAACAAAATGGAGTAGTAAGCCTGTTGATGATGATTAGCACAAACCTGTTTTGAAAATGCCAGATATGAAATATGTAGAACAGAAAGGCAAGACTTCATTTTAGCATAACATACTGCACAGTTTAAGGTACTTTGTATCTTAAGGATATATTTAATTATGTGATAAAATGTTCACTGTTCTAAGTAGCTGTAACTATGCTGTGCTTTAAAAATGGAAATCTGAAATTTTCTTCTAAGTAATGTAAATGTGTTTTAACAAACTGTTTGATCTTTAGTCTGAAATGGAAAAAACAAAACTTGATCTGGAGGGCCAGCTGAATGTGCGTTATGAATCTAAAACCAAAGGAATGGAAAAACTCATTACTGAAAATGAGAGACTACGTAAAGAACTGAAAAAGGTATGATCATTTTAATGCATCCCTTTATTTCCAGTAGGCACTAGTTATGGTAAGTATGTGGTTTTTATTTTTCTTAATGGTTGATATAACACTGATATTGCCATGACAGATTTATTTCACTGTATGTGGAGAGGAGATATCCAAGGACCAGCCCAAGATCAAATCTGGAAGTTGTAGCGCTAGTAGTCTTGGATGCAGTGTTCCTCTAGATTAGCACTGACCCTATCTCACTGTCATTTGATATAATACCATGCTTGATGTGAGGTTAAGTATTCCATAAAGCTTTGCTTTTAATGAATAATAGGAAGCTGGCAATGGAGAGAAGCTACGGATAGAGAAGAATAATTTGGAGATATTAAATGGGAAGTTAAATGTACAGCTGGAGGAAACCATTAAGAAGCTAAATTTGGCTGAGAGCCAATTTGATGGAGCTGATAGCAGAAACTGGAAGTCCATTGTAACAAGGTAGGAATTGAGAATGTAATAAGAGGACAGAAAAATGATACAATGCTCATGCTATTAAGATAAATAAACAACCTGTGTCCTGCGTAAGGACAGCAGAGAGCAAATTTTTGCTAAGAAATACTTAGTCTGGACTCCTGGATGACTTCAGGGTGAAATAAGTTGATGTACTGATCTTTACTCTTTAATATATACTTTAAACAAATAAATATATAATTTAAATAAATATTATTTAAATGAATAAATAAATAAATACTTTAAAGTACCCTTTAATAAACAGAAATGGAAGGTATCTACAAAATCTGGCAGTAAACTTATTAGGGCATAAAATCAGCTGGACAGAAGAGAGACTTGTTTAATTTCATCTTGAGTCTGTTGATGTCCAAGATTTTACTCCCTTCCCGGTCTTGCACTCCCACAGGACCCCTTGGGGAGTCTAGTGCTACTCTGACATATTGCTGAGCTGTTTCTTCATTGAGACTTCAGAAAGCCATTTGTTTTTTTTTAACCTTCCCCTGGACTATCCAGTGAGGTAAAATGTCTCTATGCAAGGCCCAACGGCTGCCATAATTTGTCTAAGGAAGGAGGGGAAAACCGACTGCAGGACAGGACGGAGGTAGCTAATGGCCACAGCAGAGAGAGAATATGAGCGTGCAGTGAAGATGGTAGGCCCTTAACAGCTGGCATATCAGCTCAGCAGTATTCATACATTTATTCTTTTTGTTCATCTCTTTTGAGAAACATTTCTACTTGGTTCTATTTAGTTGAAAGATACATAGTTGTGTATAGGTACAAAATACACGGTCATGTGTAATTGTATTTGCCCGTTTCAACTCATGTGAATAAAACCTTCTATTTGCATTTACTTTAACATTCATTTAAAGTAAGTTAATAACATAACAACCTTACTAACCTAGAGAAGCTGCTTGGGGAACTTTAACATACAATCCACCTCACCAGCACATCTACCAATGCATATACATGGTAACAACAGTAAGCGTTTCATAGGGCAGACAAAGGGGTGTCATCCCAGTGACCCTTCAGAAGACTCTGTCAGGTAGCAAGGTGTTGGACACTGCATTGCTATCAGAAAATCCAGATGGATTCAGATGGGAAACTGGGCTACGTGACCTCTGGAGGTACCTTACAACATTTCAAATTCTACACAAACCTTTTTGTAGCCTCAAAGCAAAATGGAATCTTCCTCAGACTGCTCTTCCTCCAGGGTAAACAATTTACTGCAGAATAGTTTTGGCCTTGGAGTCTTCATCTTCTTCATCTGTATTAGTCCTTTTCTCAGTACATTTTCCATAAATTACTAAATCATTAAAAAATACTTTCAAAGGTATAACACTGAAGTAAGGTCCAACTAGCGTACATATTGCATCAGTAATATGGATCCTTTTAGCAGCAGGTGTTTGGGGTTTATGTGCACTAGCATAAAAACATTCCTGTCCCCTTTTAATAAAATGTAGACACAAAAAGAGAACCA
This sequence comes from Vidua chalybeata, assembly GCF_026979565.1. NCBI lineage: Eukaryota > Metazoa > Chordata > Aves > Passeriformes > Viduidae > Vidua > Vidua chalybeata. Next base: position 11,709,283 of record NC_071534.1, on the reverse strand, counting down.
CAGAAGTGTAATATCTAGAAAAGTATTTATTTATTCTAGGATTACAGATGTGTTTCTTATTATGTATCTTTCAGCAAAATAAGGTCACTGGTTCTTTCAAGGCCAATGCCCCAAACATATTTTAGGGTGTATTTTACAGCATTTATTCTCCTAAAGATATTTTAATCTCTGTTTCTGCATAAATGTTAACTTTTGCTCTTATTTTTTCTAAATAAAAATACTGCCAGAATGCACGAAACTAAGTTGAAGGAAATGGAAATAGATATTGCTAAAAAAAACCAAAGCATTTCTAACCTTAAAAGGCTACTTCAGGAAGCAACAGAACGTGAACACAATGCTGATAAAAATTTACAAGATCTAAAAGAACAAGTGAGTAAAATTTAGCTAGATAACTCTGAAAATAGAATGCTTAATTTGTCTTTGTAATGTCTGTAGTGGCAGAATACTTGGTTTTTCTCCAAACCTTTATTTTATAGGTTTTTATTTCAGTCATAGTTGCTATATTACATATTTTAGCCAATTAATGAGGTTTACCACACATTATCAATATATATTCTTGACTTGCAGTCTGAGGAAAACTATTATTTTTCTACTGTGTTCTTCTATAGGGTTTTTTTCTTATAGTTTCAGTGATGACATGAAACCCTGTAGAAAGATACTTCAAAAGGTCTTACAATCTTTCTAGCTTATACTGCAGTGAGGTTGCTGCAGAGACTTCCCTATTCCCTCCAGTCAGTTGTTTTTTTTTTTTGCGGGGGGGGGGGCAGGAGAGTATTCAGTTCGCTATCCTGAACAGGATCCTCATTTCTGTTTCCAGTCTGGCCTCTTACATGCAGACTCCAGTAGTCCTACAAGTACTACTGTACATGTGGAAGAGTTAATGAATTTTGAACTCAGGTTACCTTTGAACAGGTGTATCACATTTTCACTTTTAGAGTACAGAGGTGCAGTCCTAGCATTGCACCCACATCAGCTTTCATCTTCTCATTTATTTATATGCAGATGATTTTCTTCCCCAAGCACCTTGTACTGACTCTTTTCAGTGAAAGGTATCAAATACAAAACTTCCAATTTGGGAAGTCATATATATATTATGTAAGGAAGTAGATGTGTTCAGTAAATAGAACTTGGAATTGATTCCTGTAAAACAATTACTCTGGTAGTTTTTCCCTGTTTTTCCTTTTCTAACATCAGTGTTAGTAGCATGAAGTATATACCAGCAGCAAATTTAACACAGAGATAGAAGTCTTTTATTTTGTGATATTTCTCTGGGAGCAATACACTTTCCAGTTTTTCATGTCTCAAGTACTGATGAAGGGACGAGATCAAAGTTAACTACATTTCAAAAAACAGAGCCTGATTGTGTAAAACAAAGAAATCCAAATCCTTACCGTGTTTGGTAGTAACAGAACAAAAACATATCATTGCCAGTAGCCTCATGCAAGTTCATGAACTGTCACTGCATTTATTAACTGTATATAATCACTTATTTAAACCACTATTGTGCTCCTGCATCTTAACCAGGTGTCTCTTTCAGAGGCTCCCTCCCTCTCTGGTCAGGGACCTCTTCTAACTTAACTGCAGGTCACCTCTAGGCAGTGTACCCTCATTGGGGTTGTCATTGCAAAATCACAGGGTTTTCATGCAGTCTTTCAAAATGAACTGGGACAACCAGGTATGCAAATAAGCACATCAATAATATTTTTAAAGCATTTAAATTATTTAGGCATATCAATTCCTTATGCATATGTATACTCTATGTTGGTGTAGCTATGTATCCAGCTGTCTTTGTCTAAATACTTATTTCTTAACCCTTCATGAAATACATAGCAATGATCTTTACTAACTTTGGAAAGGCTATCAAGAATGAGCTTTGTGTGTAAAAACTGTACAGGAACAATATTTTTTTTTCCTGATAGCTTAATGTTTGGTTACATCCTTTGTATTATTTTCATTCTTTTTTTAATCTTGTGTTCAAGAGAACTCTATCTGAACTGCATTGCCATGGATATTGTTCTCAAGAATAAAACTTCCTTAATTTTTCTTTTAAGATTGAGCATCTTAAACATCATCCTGAAGGTGCAGGGACAGAGCAAAACATCATCAAGGAGCTTCAGCTTTTAAGGTAATGTACTTCTAAACTAACTAAACACCTCAGCAAATATACATGAAATAAGAAGATCAGGAAACGGCCACTGCAATTTTCAGTTAAATATTTTATGTTTTAAAATATGTTAATAGTTAAAAAAAATCTAATTTTTTTTTTTATATTCTAGATTAACTAATGATCAATTAGAGAAAGAAAAAGCAGAACTAGTGCACCTGATGAAGGCTTGTAAGCATGAAAGACACACCTCTACAAGTGAAGGTCCTGCAGCTGGTAATAATTTTCAATACCTTAAAATAATGGTATTCTTGTATTTAGGGTCAAAACTACTTAATATTTGTGTGCAAAGTGATAATAAATCTACAGAATTATTTGAAGTAGATTAATGCTGAAGGAGTGTAAACCGAAGCAGATTAAGGTCTTGAATTTTTGAGTACATATACAAGCTTTTTGAAGAGAATTTTCAGTAAAAATCTCAATAATCAATTATTTTGAGCAACAGGCTATAAACTTTGTATGCTTTTCACCTCACAAGAAGGTGTGTAGTTCCTGCCTCTACTTGCTTTATTAAACTCAAAAGATTGTAAGATGTCGTTCATTCACTGAAATCCTCTTTCTTACACCTCTGACTTTGGGTTCCAAATGACTGTTTATTTCCAGTTACCAGCTCTGTGAAGGATTTAAGACCTAGCAGGCATCAGCAGAGCACTATGGAGCAGCACAGTGTCATATGACTGGAGGGAAAAAAAACGAAAACTGACCCTATTGAAATTATGAATATATGCAACAAGATCCTTACAGTATTTACAAATTTCCTGCATTTAATTCAGAGGATTTCTCAAGTTGTATTTCTCAAAGGTTTGCTAACAGACTGGCCACTGGGCTACTGCATTCAATCACAGGAACTAGACACCACTGCCTAACTGGTACAAGAACTAAGGAAAAGCCCAGGTGACTTTAATGTTTGGTGATCCCAATTGGTTTTATTTAACTGTTTCAGCTTTCAGGAGATGCAGAATTATTAAAACAAGATTATTTGTGCCATGGGTTTTCACTACTTAAAAATTTCATTTAAAAAAATCATTATTTTTGCAGGACATAATGAAACTGTAGAGGATAAAACTGACAAACTGCTGACAGAAATAGATGACCTCCAGTCACAACTGGAGGTTTCAGAGCTCGAAAAACAGAAACTAAAGGTGAGCTGCAAGGATCATCCTAGGCAAGATAATAAGCAAAACTATGGTTAGCTAAAAAGAGCTGTTTAATAGCTGAATTAATATTTAATGACAAAGTCTATTTTTAAACACTGTTTACAAAGCCTATTTTGTCTTTATGAAGGTACTGTTTATAGGTAGACCTTTTTGCTTCTAGACAAGATCATTATTCTCTTATCATATAATCGCTCAAGAAAAAGGCAAAAAAAGGTGTTGTGTGGTATTAACAAAGTTCTGGATAAAGGTGGTACTCCTTCATTCTTTTCAACAGGAAGAGACAAAAGAGCTGAGAAGAGAACTAGAAACCTATAATACTTCCTTTTTTGAAGAACTTGAGGATCTAAAATATAACTACAATGAAGAAGTAAAAAAAAATATTATCTTGGAAGAGAGACTGAAGCAGCTTTGTGAAGAGTCTGGCATTCAGGATAGTCCAAGCAACATTTCTGTTGATTAGGGTCGTGTTCAGTATCCTCCTCATCATTGATACAAAAAATAAAATAGTCTGTGTTTATCTTGGAATTATACAAGTCTCTTAAAGTTATATTAATTTGCACACACCTAAGAGTGCAGAATTGGATTATTCAACAGTTCATTGTCAGTATTTATATACAACAGTCAAAACAAGGGTGAGTTTTACCTCTCCCAGCTCCTGTGCAATACTATCTTTTAATTCAGAACAGTTAATTTGGGTAATAAGGTGTCAGGTGAAATTGAAACTTTGGGCTTCTCTTAAAAGTTAATAAACCTTTAAACTGTCAGCATACTAAGTATGCTAAATCCCAGATCATAATTTGCTCTTGTTGCCTTGTGCAACCATAATGTTTAACTCTGAACACCAGGATGAGTGTGCTGGTTATTTTTACCTGAATGTTAAAAAAATCCAAGAACAAAGAACTGAAAATGAGGCTATAATATTTCAGCCAAACCACTGGTATTTTGAACTCAGGATGAGTAGATGAGTATGCTGGTTATTTTTACCTCAATGTTAAAAAATCCAAGAACAAAAAACTGAAAATGAGGCTATAATATTTCAGCCAAACCACTGGTATTTTTGTACGTAACTTATTTTTCATTTTGTTTATTTTATATTGCTGGATGTATACTTTTGTAGCAGAGATGAAATAAAGCCAACTCAAATGATCATTCAGTCTCACCTTTATTATTTATATACCTTATCTTACTTAATATGCCTGTGATGAAGTTTCCAAATTGAGGAACAGTTGTAAATGGGAATTACTAAGCCAAGTCATGTTTCTTTCCACTTACTAGGCTCTCCAAAATAAAACTAGCGGATTTTCTATTATTTACTCTTTTTTGTCCTAAAACAGTGCAAATGCCTGTAGGATACAGGTTAACTGGGTTTTTAAATAATAGCATAATGCTGCAGATGTACAGTTAAATGATAACAGGAAGTTTTCCCCCGTAAGAAACTGTTACAACTTTAAAAAACATTGTCAAATTTTAGGACTAATTCTGGTCCCAACTGAAATATGTCTTTTTACTGTTAAGAAGCTTGATGCTAAGTCTCAAACCAACATACAACAGTGTCATAATAATTACATCTGTAGAAGCACAACCTATGTAACTTTTCCAGTTGATCGCACGCATTAGTGAAGCTTTTAGGACCAGCCAGTGGTAGAAAACATACTTCCTACACTTAATGCTAAACGTTTCCAGGAATATGTTCAAAAGTTAAGGATTTTTCATAAAATAACATGCTGGAAGCTAGATCTCTGCTCTGGCTGTCATATCTCTGTTATTTAAAATTAGTCATTTAGGATAAACTTAAAATGATACAGTATTACCTGGACTGTTGCCGAAGCTTGAAGAGTATTCATCATAAAGAATTCTGTGATAGACACAAGTAAGAGGAATGCAGGACATACAACAATTAACTTAAAAGAAAAAAATAATTTCAAGCATCAAACTGTCGCTGTTGAGGCAGGATGGGAACAGATTGACTCCAAGTCAGAAGGCAAGGAATGAACTGATTTATTTCAAATGCACTGCTCTGTATATAGAGAACACCATGCGGACTAATTTCATTTGTCTTAAAGTAAAAACATCTCACACCATTGGTGTGCAGTGAATGACGCACGGTAGCAGAACCTATCTTGTAAACAATGTGAACAACAATAGAGAGATAGTGAGTTATTTACATTCTTTCCCAACTGTTTCCCAGGCTCTTGCCTGGCTAGAAAACCCTCTCTTTTTCTCTCTGACTGAACTGAGAATATCCATATCAAATTTGATATCTTTGAGTCTGTCAAATCTTTGTCCATCCAACATTGAAAAATAGTGAAACAAACTCTTTGGTTCAAAGTCATAGTCATATTTAGTTCTATTAAAAGAAATTGCAACAGGCTGAGAATTCAGGTACGTCTCTGCAAGTGGCCAGGGTAAACCAAGATGGTGGCGATGAAGCTAAAAGAAAAGGAAAGAAGGTCACTTCGGCCATTTTGATAGAGTAGCGCAGCAATTCCCAGCTTGGAAGTGTGTGGGTGTCTGTGGATTCTGGGATCCTCTGCATCAGGGCACTTAAAACCATTAATTAGTTACCTCTATAACATGAACAACAACAAAGCACAAAAGGCAAACCAGAACCAAGGTGTCCTCCACAGTTTCAGAAATAATACAAACCTGCTAATTAACCAGAAATCACATTCTTATTAATAATACTTGTTCTATTAGTCAACATTAGGAGAACTTAATTTTTAAATAGAGGAATTAAGCTTTAAAATGAATGATTTCTATACAGAAGGGCACAAAAATATGTTCTCAATTACTTTATAAGTGTATTGGGAATGAAGAAGTTCAATATGTTATGTTGTTATTGTAGTGATTCAGTGGCTTTACTAATTGTACTGTCATCTCATCTGTTGGAGAACATTTACTGTTAAAGAATTTGGAAAAAAAAAGACAAAAAATACAGTACTTCACATTTTATGAATTCTTACAGTGCTTTCCACATGTCCATCCACATACTTACCTTGATTAAACACCCATCATAGCAGTGCCACACAATTCCTTCAACTTTACCCTCCATACAGCTTTCAAACCAAGACAGTATGTCATTTTGCTTCAAGGCAGGTGGATTCTTTATTTCAAATGCTCCATGTGGGACCAGAAGATGTACAGGGTGCTTCTTGCTTCCCAATCCTACGTTTAAAGAAACAAATACCTTTCTCCTAGTTACTGTGTCCTCTCTCTTTTGTTACTGCACACATCTTTAAAGCACTCTGTAAACTTCTATTAGATACCACAATATTGTCCCTGCCTTTAACAGAATAGTAATTACATTTTTAAGTATCAAATGCAGCTGTCTCTCCTCATATTTTAATTTATGTTTTTTAAAACCTCCTCCCCCTTTGTATAAAATAAACAACACAGATTTATACAGTTGTCTGTTTTTCCCGTTGTGGTCACCTCCCCAGTCACCATAAAGCTACCAGCTAAATCCTTCATGCTTCAGATCACAATCAATGGCACAAACACCTTAGTTCCTGAAAATCTGGTATATCATCTCATAAATACTTAAAACCGGGCTGTTAACTATTGCATTGCCTTTTCATGTTAACATAAATCTTCATTTAAGGACACAGCTATTAGAACTTTTTGTTGCAATTCTTGTACATACTGAGGAAATGCTTAGGACCAGGTAGGACTATTTTTCCTATCCATCCTTGCAAGTTATCCTAACAGCAAAGCACGGAAGTTAGAACTCACTTGTGCTCATATGTAAGTGGTTTCTCATTATAAGGCCTTTAAAGGAAGAAGCCACAACCAAAATTTAGCCTAAATTACATTTCTTAAAAAAATTCCTATTTCACAATTTAAAAATTGCAACTTGTGACTAACTTTAGGGGCTGCAAAAAATGGCTAAATAACGTTTTCTACTTCAATTCATCAAAAGAGCATGCAAAAAAAGTGAAGGCTCCAAGAAACAAACTTAAAAAAATTCTACCAGTATTTTAATAGTAATATTTACAACAGTTTTCCCAGCCAAAATATTTTTTGAAAGACAAAAAGCAATGCATTTTTATAGTAACTGAGGTTTAATAGACATAACTAGTCCCATGACAATTCAGCTTTCTAAGGTGAGTATTTCTGGGTGAGAGTTTCTTCAGCCAGCCCCTTCTCTCCTTTCTAAGAAGGTTGCTACTGGAAAACTCTTTTAAAAAACTTACACAAAGAAAATGCACTGATTTCCCTCAAAAATACCACTTAGGAAAAAAAGTATTTAAGAACAGACTATATAAACTTACCATATGGATTTGCATTGATATTAGTTCCAATAAGCTCCAATGTTTGTTCTAAAATTTCTGATAATGGCATGGGACTGATTTCCAGAAGCCCTGGCTCAGCATGGTGTTTCAATACCAGTGCTATTCCAGCCTCATAATTTACAACAGATGAGTGCCAGCAGTACTGCTTACTATTCTTCTCCACAGGCACCCAACCTATGAGAAAACACTACATTTTACCAAAGTACATATCTGATGTTAATTAAATGCATACTAGAAGCTGTTACATGCATTAAAAAAACCCTACAGTTAACTAAACAGAAGGAGTAAAAACTGTTGTATCTCAGAAGAATGCAAATGCGATAATTATGCCTTCAGCTGAAGGCCTCAAAGTTTGTACAGCAAACTGCAATTATTTCCATGTGTCAGAAGAACAAAGCCTTTCTGGATAGTGAATTAATGACATTACAATTTTATTTTTTCTGAATATGTTAACTACTATTTTTAACTCTGGAATTAATTGTAATTCAATTCAGAAATTCACACACACCTTTCCCCAGTTTTACCTGTGCTGCATCATAGGTACCTGGCATATGTCCATTTTCATCGGGCAAAGGATTGCCATTAGAGAACTCTATGTCCTTTGCTGGAATCCAGGTATCTGGAACAGGCTTGAAATCCTCTTCAATATTCCAAACAAATTCTAGACATAAATGCAACACTTTGGTTTTGGTAAACTGTTAACCAACTTTGTTTTAGTTGTCTTTCAATGCAATTATTAAAATACAATTGATCTAAACCTTGTTTTAGAGACAGTAGTCCCAGTTACTTTGTACAACCACCAACATCTGTCACACTCAAGTGGTTTACCATTAGGATAGGTTAAAGATGCATTTAGCCTTTAAGAAGTTTAAAGGTTCAAAGATTAGCATTAAAAATTTAGCTACGTATTCCAGTTCAAAGCTCTTCAATGTAAAGGGCGATGTTAAAAAAACTGGAGCACGATAACTGATTATTTCCCGTGTTAGCTTAGTTGTTTTTCTAACTGGTTAACTTACATTGCAAAAAAGAAGGAAAGATATCTTCACTAACCTTTGCAATCTCCCAATGAATACAAGAATTGTTTAAACCTTTTTTCACCTTGTTTGGTGGGTTTTCGATCCAACCTGGCCCATAGATAGGGTTGTCCTAGGAGTTTCCAAAGACAAAACCAGCACTTTACTGAGGTGACCATACCCTGCAGAGTACTGAAATCAACTACATAACAGGCAAGATAGGAATTCCCATTTGCCACTAGAGAAATTTTATAAGCAAAGCCATCCACTATTTAAATTCAAAGTACACTATGTGAATTTCCAAATCTATTTTAGACTCTATGTACAGTCCTGCCTAGCAGAATACAGAGTTTCCTTACAACTGAAGGGGAAGGCATGAGCCCCAGTGAGTCAATGAAGCACAGTCTTCTCACTTCCTCCCGACCTCTGTACTTCTATAAATCTACCCCAAGGAAATTAGACACTCTATTATACATGACCCAGTTTGCAAGGAAGACTTACTAATAGGAAGTTTAAAAACTGGAATAGTTCCTGGATGTTCATATTCACTTAAATCATATTTCATATGTTTTAGAAGGTAAGTGCTAGAACAACTATAGAAACACCTTTTAAGTCTATGGTAACTCTTACTTTGTGGTGAAGATGCTTAATAACACTTGAATTCATAACAGCTGTAGATAAATCGTACCAAAAACAGGTGAAAACCTAAGTAAAACGAGCTCTAGTCAGCATGAGAAATTTGCAAATGGATCTTCCTTTATTACCTTTATAGGTTGTTACATAACAGCAGGTTCCATCCACTTTTTCAGTAGGAACTGCATTGTGTACATCTGCCTCCAACGCCTTTCCAGTTATAGTGTCAGTTGCCAAAACTTTAAATGGCTGAAAAGAAGACAAGTGGCTATGTTACTTCCTTGCTCTCATAGAGATTCTTGCTCCTTTTACAACTGGCCTCTATATATCCAGCTCTTTAAGTATTACACATTATAGGGCTGATTTCTAATAGTTTCTTCAAAACTTGATAGTTTGCAAAGTACTCTAAGACAGAAGAACTAGGACAATCTGTTTGTAAAGTTTCTCCCTCTTTCCCATCCTTGATTATTATTTAGAGATCATTTTGCTTTCCACTTTAAACAGGGCATATAAACTAGAATGGTTCCAGTCAAACACAGCAACATTTTGAGATCCACCTTCTTGCATTAGGGTGGCAATAGAAATTCCTCCTGACTAGATCTCGCCAGCCTTCAGTTTGGAAATGGAAGTCAACAGCACCATGTTAGTGCAATATACAGAGCAGGTGTGCTTTTGCAAGGTAGCAAAAGCATCCTGGTATTAAACGCTTAGTATCACCAATGTCAGTTAAACACTTCTGCGCTTCCAAAAAGCAAAGAAATACATGATCCGTGGATCTCAAACAAACAGCCAACTAGTACAAACTTCTAGGACTTCAGTACAGCTTCTCTAACAGTTTCACTGCAAACATGCAATCAGTTGTGATTGGATTGAAATCTTTTTCTCTATAATCATCATACCTCCCTCATCTCTCCCCAGTCAACTTTGTCTTTTAATCTGGACTCTTTGTGCTAGCAAAACAAAGCAAGTCCTTGTCTTGCAGAAGTCTTGAAACAGAATGCGGAATTCATAAAATGAGAACCTGTGTGCTACGTGACATGACTGTTTCATATTATAAGATGTGTAACCATAACAAACAGCATATATGAAGATTACATTAAAAATTTCAGGGTGGTGACAAAACATTCTCATTGGTTTTACCACCCCCTTTCTTCCCTACCAGTCATAATCATGTTTTATCCTTGCCTGAACTTTAAAATCCAAAGCAAAAACCAAATCAAAGCAACAACAAAAAAATACAAAAAACCTAAACCAAAACCAACCAAACAAAAATAGCATGTGCCAGTTCCAGATCTATTACCCTGTTATGTTCTTCTGTGTGAAGAATCACCAGTGTAGGGAGGTACCCTTGTATTACCATTATTGAGATGGTTTAACTCTGAGTTGAACAATTATGCTACTGTTGTTTTGGCAACCATTTCAGCTCTTTCACCTGAAGCCAATCACCAATGGGAGAAGGTCACCCACAGTTGCATTCAATCTCACTACACAGCTGCTACTAAAATCAGGGAACACAAGCTGGAGGTCTGCAGCTAGGCAGGTGGGTGTGCCACCCCAATCTGTCCACATCTCACAGCCTCGTTCTTCTTCTGTCATAAGCCTGATATTCCAAAAAGAAAACAACAACAAAGTAAAAAACCAAAACCAAAAGGGATACAAGCTCGTTTTTCTTCCTAGGAGGCTCACAGGCGGCAATGGCGAGACGGTTTCACGCAGGCTCCCCGTGCGGTCATGCTGGAGTGGCCTTCACTTAGAAAAAGCAAACACAGCATCAGGGTGAACACCTGTACGCCAGGAAAAGCGTGGGGCTGAGCTGACACGGCACTCCGACGGGCCTTCTTCCCCGCATTTCAGCGGGAGAACCCTATGCAAGCCTCTCCCGTGAGGTTCTCTTAAATCTACAGCCGACCTTCTCGCCGCTCGGCCGTGGCTGGGGGCTCTGACACAGTCCGTGCTGTAGCAAGCCGCGGCCCAACGATTTCCCCTGGGCTCGGGCACGGGCCCAGCCCCACCTGCCCGGCCCCCATCCTCCCGTCCCGGTGCTGCCCCAGCCACCTGTCGCTCCCGCTTGGCCGAGGGCTCGTCCTTCACCTCGGTGACGAACAGACACGGCACCTTGCGCTGCACCGCACCCCGTCGCCTCATGGTCCGTCCCGGCCGCCCGCCGCCGCCTCGGCCTCGGCCTCGGCCGCCGCCGCCGCCGCCGCCGCCGCCGCCGTGCCTGCGCCCGCCCGCCCGCGCTGCGCCACGGGAAATGGAGTCCGCCGCGGCCGCCGCCGGGGGCGCTGCTGCTGCGCGGGGCGGAGCCGCCTCCCGTCTCACATCAGGCCCAGCGCCGCGGTGGCTCCGCTCGCCGGGCCCAACCCGACCCGACCCGACCCGGGGCAGCTGCGCTTTCTCCAACGCCGGCCCCTATAATAGCAGACTCCTATGGACTCCTGAGTCTATAGGTTATGCCAGGAACTTGATCCAGCGCCGGCTTCTCATGGGGTCACAGCCTCCTTTGGGTGCACCAACCTGCCCTGGCCTGGGGCCCTCCACAGGCTGCAGGTCCATCTCTGCTGCACCGTGGATCTTCACGGGCTGCAGGGGCACAGCTGCCTCGCCATGGCCTTCACCATGGGCTGCAGGAGACACTCTCTGCCCTGGCGTCTGGAGCACCTTTTCCCCCTTCTTCCATGACCTTGGTGGCCGAGAGTTCTTTCTCTCACACATATTCTCACTCCTCCATCTGACTGTTGTTGCCCAGCAAGCTGTGGTATCTGTGTGTTATCAGAGATTTGTTTTTAAGACCACAGTTGCATCAGCAAGAAATTGGGTATTATTTAAGCTTCGCTAAATTGATTTGTTCCATTTCACATTAAAAAAGCACCAGAATGGGCGACACTTTGAAATGATGTGATATTCTATATTTTACTCGGATGCAATAGAGAGAAAGGAAGGTGTTCAGCCTGGACAGGTCATGTAGCAGCATCTTGCGGATGTCCCAAGGTGGAAGAGCAGTTGGCAACTGTTAAAATGTAACATTCCATCCTGGCTAACAACTGCTCTCAGTTCAGTTCAACAGTTCAGCCTCATGGAGAAGGTACCACATGCTTCCTTCAACTATTTTTTATTTTAGCTACACTATCCACTGAGTTTTATGTCATCTGAAGGTTTGGCATTTGGAAGAAAACTGCTTTCAGGATAAGATGATTTGCCTGACTGCTGATAGCTTTAATTCAAAGAAGTACTTACATTCCACCTAGTAAAAATCCAGGGATGGTTCTAGGGGTTTTGGTTATTCCATCAATTTCTAAGGGTCAGGGAGTTAGGTGTTAATGCCTGGAAGATAGGCTTTGTGTCTCAGGGGGTGGCCCAATTGTACTGTCTACAATCCAAAAGTTTTTAGAGATAGCTGTTAATGTTTATGTTATGTTTAGACATAGCTGTTAATGTCTGGAACTGGGAGAAACCTGCTTCCAAATATTCCAATATTTTCAAGTATGGCCTTGTCTTCATTTAAAAAATTACTCAGAAACTCATTCAGAAATAACCCCCAACCTGGCATTTACAGTTCTCAGGTGGGATGCCATTCACATCCAGGATATAAGCCTGATTTTACATATTCAGGGTAAATCTCATGATTTGCCTCTTTGGAATTACAAGTTTATCATATGTTTGAGAAAGATACCTCAGGTTATAAGGATAAGTGAATTGTATCATCAGAGATGGTGCTAAAAACTGCGAACTCTGGTAAGACAGAGATGCAGAACAACAATTTTATGCATGACTGACAGAAGTGACTCATGTTGTGAAAGTACGATCTCTGCAATATTGTGCAGACTTTTTAGGTGGTGCCACATTGATCAATAGAGGGACAGCAGTAGTATGAGTATGAGTAAAGAAGCAATAATTTAAAAAATCCATGTAGACGGTCTGTTAGTCCCATTAGGTTTTTGTTTGTAATCTTTAAAAAAAACAGCTGAAGCTGAAAGATGGTGTGAACAGTGTAATAGCAGCAGTGCCAACATCAAATCCCAAATTTTTTTAGTTTTTGTTGGGAATCTTTCTGGGTTTTGTTTCTTACAACATGTTTTCCCATAGATTCATGCCCTTTAATAGTAAGGCAGTACAAGCACAAGATTTGCAATTGTACAGCACATTTCATTGAAGATTGATCTGATTTTTCCATTGTCCAGAAAAGTAAACTCAGCCATATGTCAGTTAAATGACTTAAAATTTTTTTTTTCCTTCCCACCGGCTCATGAAAAGTCTGCAGTAAATGAAGCAGACTGTCTTACCCCTATTCTAATCTAGAAACAATTTTACATCACCAAACACCATTGACTTAACTCAGTAACTTTAGAGCTATTTACAGTTTATGACAAAAGTCATAAAAGATAATTTGAAATGTTGTAAACTATAAGAATATAGTCCCACAAAATCTTGGTCATATGTTTATAGCAGTGTGAACTGTCATATATTCAATCCTATGTTCTCACAGCATGTACTAATTAATTTATTCCATTTTGATTGTTATATTTACAACACCTGAAAACTGTTTTCTCCTGCAGCAAAACTACAGCAAGTTCTCCTGTTTCTGGGAGACAGAGCCCGTAGGCTGTAGGAGGATAAGCTGTGACTTCTTTCACAGAAAACCCCGTAATATAAATGGACTTTATTTGCCACCTAGTAACAGTGAGTAAAAATATTTTCTCAACAATTTGTTCATTAGAGTAACGAAATAGACAAAAATGTCCTTCTAGTGCTTATATAAGAAAGCATAAGAAAGCATTGACTTAAGGTCAAGAAATGCACCATGATGAATCAATCAGGTATGATCTAGCCCAGCAAGTTTAAGGGAAAGAAAGGAATTTGAATAAGATTGCCGCATGAATTATTTTAGCTGTCATATTATGAATCTTCAAACCTATTAGTGATATAAAAGATGAAGTCAAATTTAGGTTGCTGAGATCCATGAAATAAAAATGTTGCTTAACTTGAATTTCTAATAGATTAAATCTCTCTAGTAGTTCAAATGGTTAGTATACAGGTAATAATGTAAGAGAAATCAAAAGTAGTGTGTGTGGTGGGAGTAGGAAGTTGATAGGGACACCAATATCTGTTGATAGAGCACAACATGTATGGACGAGATGCCCCTTGTAGAGATAACATCAGATTACAGAGCTGTTTGTGCAGATATATTTCCAGTTTGTTGTTTTGAATAAAAATTTAGGGCTTGAACATTGGTTAAATATTACTGAAGTACAGTAATAGTGTGTAAGGCAGCACTCTATTTGTGGAAACAAGTTGAGTTTTTTCCCTCATCCGTTTTTAAGAGGAGCTCTTGACTACCAGAAATTCTGGTAGACAGCTGGAACCTGGAACAGGGTAAAAGTCCAGGGCAAAGAACAAAGACAACTGTCAGAAGCAGGAGTGAGGAGAGCAAGTCACCATGAAACCTGATGTTCCTGAAATTACCCCAGGAAAATGTAGGCTGTCATATCTGGGCATGTGGAGCCTAACTAAGTGCACAGGATCAAGGCAAGACCTGGAGTGCTGTTTTTCCAAGTGCTCATACTGCCTTCAGCACAGCTCCCACTTACACAGCATGCTTTTGGCTGTGGTGCAAGTCAGAGACTGTACCTAAAAGACACTCTGGGCAAGGGTATCCTGTGCAAGAGCAATGTCCAACAATCACAGCTAGAAAACAGACCAATTACTTTTTACTGAAATATGTACAAGTTCAAAGCCTGTGTGTGCCACAATAGCATTGCAGATACTAAGGCTGCAATTTTTTTTTTGTTCTTATACTTAAAAATCTTGTTAAACTAATTTAAGTTTAATTTGGTTTATTCTACCTGTAGCTAAAAATACACTGAAAAAGGCTCCATCAAGTTAGTGTTGTATCTTACACATCTCTTACATGAGATACAACAAATCTAATTTGCAATCATGTTATGAGAAGAGGTTTAACATGATATACATGCTGCTCATAGGCAAGCAAGAAATGCACAAGAATAAAAACAACTGGAATAATAGAAAAATGCACACATGTTCTTTTAGACTGGAAAATATATCTTACTTCAGTATTTTTAATATAATGTGCAGAATACTGTGGTCTAAAATCAGTCAGCTTGAACAATACTTATAAACTCACCATCTTTCATATTTTTTCTTTTTAGTCCATTGTATTTCCTGGCTCCTGGAATGTGTTATCCCAGTACTAAAGCCATTTTCCTGAAAATATTATGTGTGGAGATAAATTCCTTAGGAAAATAATCTATTTTCTGATTTTTTTTCTGATTAAGTGTAAATTATTTTCATCTTCACATTCCTTCACAAAATCTACATTTTGTACCTAGTAATGAGAGTTGAGATTTAGTTGAATAGAAAAATGTTTTCAAATTTAAAATGAGCAATCCTGTGCTTAGCATTGCTAAATTGTTCAAAGTGGTTGCTGGATTGATACAGCATGTTTGCAACTTTTTAAAATAGTGCAGTGATGATAATGTTCCTCTTTTCAAAAGTCTGTATTCAGCAGTGCCTGTGTCCATTCAGAGGAGCTGGCACCTGTGTTTTTCGTACTTTCTGGAGTAGGAAGGTGCTCTCTTGCCAACCTCTGCACAAGATAATATCTAATCTTGATAATGTTTTCAGAAGTGTCCCTGCTACTGTCAACCTGGATGTGATACTTTAGTTTCTTTCTAAGAATTTCTAAAAGAAATTCAATGTTCTTGTCTACAGATGTCCTATTGAAACAGGATGTCCAAGGAGGCATTCTGCATCCAGCCCATCGCCAGGATTCACTCAGAAATCAAGACAATGTTTTAGTACCAATTCATCCTCCACTGATTATAAGCCTCAGTGATGAAGAGGATGATGAAGAGGAAGATGAAGAGGATGATGATGAGGAAGACAACTGTAAACAGTTTTTTTTTTTCTTTTATAAGCAAGTTGAATGGGTTTTGTCAGCTCTTGCAATGTACCTCACAACTGATTTGTTATAACCATGACATTTTTAGAAAAGAGTTGTTGAAAAGTTTTTTTGAAATAGTTTTCAGCTAATATTTAAAATGTTGGAACTGGTAGTCACTAGTTGTGAACAATGAAGTATTTTCTAATGCCTGCAATCCAATTCAAATGGCCATCAAAAACTCTTCAAAATTTTGGGATGAAATTACAAGTTTCGGAGATACTTTGTTTCTGGGAAGCACATTTTTGAACAAGAGCTATATGCACTCATCAGTGAAGGTGAAGTCACAAATTTTTTACAAAAGATAGTTGTGTGACTTTAACATAAGTAATTTTTTTCAGCTGATTTACCAAACTCTGTAGGCAGTCATTTTTTAGAGGCAGTTACTCTTAAATCTAGCAAAGAGAATTGATGCAAAACTCTCCGCTAGTTGAACTGAATGTTCTTACATATATATACATATGTTAATACAGTTAAACCATTGACTGTATCTCACTTAAAGATAAGAGACTCATAGGGATGGAACAAATGACACATTCCTGGAGAGTGAAAAGTGAAAGAATGACTACTTTCAGGCGTGCATTCAGCAAATTACTGTGCCACCCCAACCCACTTTTCACTTTCCCACTGCCCATCAGCTTGGCTGGTAGACCAGCCTGTTAGTGCTTCCTAACTTGGTTTCAGCCTAAGTATGCCACTTAACCAGTATAGAAAGTAGGGCTTTGCTAATCTTCATAGCTTTAACTGAGTGATCTGAGCACCCACTTCACCAGCTCTACCAACAGGCATTACAGGGTAGTAACTTTGGGCAGAGGTTTTGAGACAAGCACTCTCTGGTGACACCTTGATTCCAATTTCCTTGTGGATATAAATGAAAGATTATTTTGAAAATGAATATTGGAGATATTTTTGAATCCTTTTGAATTAACAAACATTTGCTTCTTAAACTGTGTTTTAACTGCAATCCCATTGCACTTGAAAATACCTAATATTAAGTAATAATTTTTCAGTCCAGAAGCACAGTTGCATTCAAAACCAAAAATAACCAATGACAAAAATTAAAGTCACTATCATATTTTATTATTAAGAATTATTGAAGGTCTTTGTGTAGTTATCTTCTAATCTTTTACAAATATTTCCTGCAGATGTTTCTAACTGGATGTCTAAGACTGTTATAGATATTGAAGAGGAAAGAGCAATAAGGGATATATGCTATAAATCTGGTAAATATGAAATCAATCATTCTTTCCTTAAAAGCAATGCTTCCAATACAGTAAACTTCAGGGCTTTTTTTTTTTTTTCCCTCTTGGGGAAAGTGTAGGAGAGTATTATGGGATTCAGAACCCTTACAAACACCAATCAACAAAAACTGTGTCTTCACCATGGCAAGATGAGTTATTACCCTTGGAAACTACTGAACAAAACTTGCAGAAAGGCAAGTATTTTGATTTCTTTGGATTGTATTTACAACTTCTCTAAAACGGCTGTAACAGGGAGAAAGTATTACATAGTTCTTACTTCCTTCCTGCTTTTTGAATTTAGTGAAAATAAAATATTGCAGAAACATATTTGTATTTGTCAGCAAATTACAAAAAAACTTCATTCTTTTTTGCCATATATATAGTCACACTTGTACTGATGACCTGCATCAATTGTGTATGGAAAAGGTAGAAATGGGCTATTAACCCAATCTTTTCTGATATACACAACATAGGTATTTCATGTAATTTTGTGATATACATTTTAACCATCCTAAGGTTAGGAATGTAGTTTAAATTTCTCATCTAGGCTCTCTGGTGAAAATGCGAGACAGGAACTCCAATGAATCTCCTTTTTATTGAATCACCAGGCAGTGCCAAAGGGTGAGATGAACCACTTTTTCAGAGGTGCTCCATGATCTCTGCTGGCTATCTTGGGTGTCTTGATGTCAAAATGTAGTGTTAAATCAAACTTTTCTATAACTAAATTTAGATTAAATACCTCCTTCAACTGTCTTGTAAAAGAGAAGAACAAAACCACTACTTTTTTTTTAATTCTGGACTATCCAACATAATTAATGTTGAAGGAATACAAATTTATAAACATTTACCCCAGTTCTTTTGGTTTTTCATTTACTATTCTATTCTAATTTCTAAATTTGAAATGTTTGTTATTAAAATAATTTTGATAAATTCTTTCTAACAAATACATAGATATATTAGGCTATAGATGAGAGACTCAGTGACAAATGCATGAACATACCTTTTAAGAAGTATCTTTATTTATCATTAAATACATTAAGAGAAAAAGATTGATATGTTTCTCTAAAACAGTTTTTCAGTTGAGTTCTCTGAGGCTTCAGGTACTATGATGACATGTATCCTGAAAATGCCATAAATTCAATTAGATAGGATTAATTAATATAATTAATGGGAATTATAGTAGTGAGAAGCTCATGAACAAGCAGGTAATTTATAGCTGGGTCTTTACTGTGGAGCCATAGTCTTCTTTAGTCTATGAATTACGATATTTTCTTACATAGCATGAAAGATTGACATCTGTTACACTAGACAGTATTCAAATAATTAATAAAAGAGAAAGAAGGTTATGAAATGAGAGGTTAAGAGAAATTGCAGTAAACTAATCAATGGTTCATAGGGGTGGGAGGAAGAGAATGTCAGTGCCATTACCTGTGCTTACATACAGCTAAACATGCTTTCTGTTGCCTTTCCAGGTGATGGTAACACAATTCCTACAAGATTTAATAATACAAGAAAAGAAAAGGAGAGTTCAGAAAGGAGGGTATCAATAGAGAGTACTCCCAGAACAGATCGTAAATCTTTTGACAATGGAGGTAATATACTGTAGTATCAGCTTCTCATTGCTGAATGTCATGTGGTAAATAAAATAACTAAATATGCATGCATTAAACTTCCTTATTTTGCATTTGAGTTATATGTTCTTTATGTTCTAGACACTCTTTCTCATGCTGAACCATTAATTATAACAATAAATCATTAACATTGTTTATGATTATATTCTATGCTTATTTTAGGATTGCACTGAAAAAAATACTTTATGCCGATTACAATTGATTTTGGGAAAGAAAGGGTTCTGTGGAGTTATGAAAAAGCAGGTGTAGAGATGCAGACAAATTGGTTAGAGCCTGGCGCTAGTCACACCAAGGACATGGGTTTGATCCCTGTATGGGCCATTCATTTAAGAGCTGGACTTGATGATCTTCATGAGTCCCTTCCAGCTCAGAATATTCTGTGATTGTGAGTCTGTGACTGTGAGTCTGAAGTCAAAATGCTTTCAAAAACTGTTATTTTTGTGAGACTATCCATATTTAAGATGAATGAGCTTTGTATTTTTCAGTTATCCTACAGAAAAATTGCAAAGCTGCAATCCTGCAACTTTTGTAACAGGATCTGATCCCTCTGCAGAAACTTGGTTCACCTTAATGAAGACACACTGCTTTGACCAATTGAGTTCAGTGTTGAATCATGTCATTAAAGTTGAAGAATGCCCCATTCTCCTTGAATTTGCTTAATACTTTGTAGTATTCAATCCCTTTTTTTCATAAAGATTTATTAATGATAAAAATAGTAATAACTGTAGTACTCTTTTTTTCTCCCTTAGTTTGTCAATGAAAAATAGTGCAATACCATGCTAGGGCTGCTGGCTCTAGCTTGCAGCAAAGTGTGTCTGCTAGCTCCAGAACTATTGTACAGTAGAAATTAATCTTACGTTCTACATCTTTTCCTGTGACCTTTATGTACAAAAGTATCTTTCTTTTTAGATATTCTTTATGTCTGTGTAAACAGTTACCACTGAGCCACAATTCAATAATTGAATCTCTGTTCAAAATAATATGTATTTAAAGCTTTTAACAGACTATTTAACAGCTCTGCTTAACAGACTGTTTTCTCTAATTTTTGTGGGCCTTATTAAATCAGCTATTTGGTTTCTACTCACTTCAGCTAAAAACATGCGATTTAAAAAACAGACTCTTTGCATTGTTCACCTTTCTCAGGGTGCTCTCAAGTATAGGTAGGTAACTGTGAGACTCCTTTCCTACAGGAGGTGGTGGTTTTGTGGTGCAGAGGAACACATTTGTTGATGGGAACAGATTTGAGGCACTCCCTCGGGAAAAAGAACCAATTACATCAAAGTATTCCAATGTGAAAGGTACTTCATTATTACATATTTGCAAATTTTTAGATTAGATTACTTTTGTTCCTCTGCAAGTGTGTTGAACATTATATATTTTGTGTAAAACCAATCCGAAGTGAAATTTCCATTAACAGTGG
The DNA here is from genome assembly GCF_026979565.1 of Vidua chalybeata. Lineage (NCBI taxonomy): Eukaryota > Metazoa > Chordata > Aves > Passeriformes > Viduidae > Vidua > Vidua chalybeata. The sequence continues at coordinate 11,688,774 of NC_071534.1, read as the reverse complement.
AAATTTCCATTAACGTTCTTTCACTGCAAGATGATGGCAGTTGTTGTATGTTATGACTTAATTCTGCTTCTTTCAGCCAGTTTTCATCTTCTGATAGATTCAATTATGAGTCCCTGAGTTACTAACGTCTTTGATGCTCACATTACATCATGGGGAATGCTATGCACTTTCCACTTCAGACAAGTGAAACAGATTTGATGCTAGGTAGTATCTCACAGAACAGACGACTTCATAAAAACAGTAAAAATATAATTAAGGAAAGAGCATAACACTTGTGATAGAGTATATTTATCAAAAAATAGTCACATGCAGCAAATTAAAATACCTACACTAAAATACCTTAATGATAAGTTTCATCCTTTTCACAGGAGAGTTCCAGAATATATTTGTCAATTTACAAAATGTTATCAGGAGTAGACTGTTATCCAGTTATTTCTTTGCAGTTTTAAAATAAAAGGGAGAAAAAGGACAGATTTTAGTCTTTAAACTATCCCATAAACTGAAGCAGAAATAGAGCATTTCGACTGCATTTTGGCCTGAAATGAGAGGAACGAAAAGTGTTTATTTATGTTAGCAGGAAAAAAGGGTGAACAAATCCCCATCTTCCCAAATAGCAGGGCCAGGAGAAGAGTACTGTGGTTACTTTAAAATGCAACTTTCCCTGTGAAGTTCAGTTTGTGGTTTGAAGTGGGCTTACCTATGCAACCAGTGCTGTTGCAAATTTATCTCCTTCATTTGTAGTATTTTGTTATATTCTTCCACTGCACATGTTCAGGGTGCATCCAGATGCTACAGGCAGAAGTCATTCGCAGTACAGCCAGGCATCCTTTGAAGTGCATGGATTGGTCTCCATGGGCTCAGCCATGGGTGTTGTAGAGAAAGGATGATCTGATTTTTGTATTTAGAGTTAATTTTTGAGTTGGTCTTCAAGATTTCTTCTGCTAGAGGAAATACAGACACTTTTGCTTTCCTTCTGGGGAATGACACTTTTAGAATAATTAACGTGTGAGACCATGTTCTACCCAAAGGGACCTATTTATGAATTAGGAGATTATAAAATAAAAATACCACAGTATTTTTGGCTGTGAACATTTTTTGTGCTTTCTAAAAAGTGAATACATGTTATTTTAATCCCTCAGAAACAAACTACACTGAACTAGTAAAGAACCACCACTTTAAGGAAGTAAAGGAAAATAAAAGGATTTCTGAGAAACGAAGAAATTCAGCTAATGCAGGAACTGGCAAAGGTATTTTGAAAAAATAATCATCTTATTAATTTCTATTTACTAAACTGTGAGATGATTTAGCACTATCTAATAAATTTCTGTTCTTACTGTCAAATATGGACAGCCCTACTTGAATTGGTCTATCTACAAAGAACACTTTTTAAATCTTGTTTGGTCTCCAGTTGCATGCACTATGTGAAATTTTGAATAATAGGACAACCTTTTTGGTTGTATTTTCATTTTAGGAATTCACACTCCAGACCCCAAAGTAAAATCAAGTTATCAACAAAGGGGTCAAAGTAAGGAGGATGAAACTGCTTCTTCCAGTCCATATGGGAGAGACACTGGAAGATACACTCATTTAAATTCTCCGGAACCTCGACGGTCAGCGTATGTAGTCTACCGGACTGTCCCTCAAAAACCGAAATTCAGTGGATCTACAGGTGGGTTCCTGTGTGCACAGAATTCTTAAAATGCCTGTCTATATTGAGCTGCACTCAATTGGGTCCCTTCAGCTCAATAATAAGTTATTTATGCTTAAATACAGGCATGAGTAAATTTATAAAGCTTTACAGTTTGTCAGACAGAATAATCATTAACAATGTTTGAGCCATCTTTACAGCAGGAATTCATGGATGCAATGAAGTAGTTATGTGCACAAATATAGTGATCCCCACTTTTTACAGCATGTCTTATGTACTCATTCTTTTGAAATGTTTAATAAACCTTGAAAACTCCACCTTTAAGCTCTTATTTCATTCTAACTACTTATAGTACAAGTATGTTTTGCAGTAGAATTTCAGTTGTGTCTTGAGAAATATTTCTTGTTCAACCTTATTTTTCCCAGTACGAAAAATATGCTGCTTGCTTTGCAGTATATATTTCCATAACTGGGATTTCATTGGAGTTTTCATGATTATGAATTTGTGTTTATTTTCATTATTCAGGATTTTTTTGTCTTGAATAAACAAGGGTTTGTATCTTATTCACACTTCTGTTATCAATTTAAATGCAGTGTAAATCTTTGTGTTTAACATTAGTATTATTTTTTTCACATTAATTATGTTGGACATCTATTCTTTCTGCTGCTCATAAAGGATGGTACTTTCCTTCAACTTACTCTACTGTCTTCTTGATGGTACATGCTATATCATTACTTTGACCAGAAACCTACAGGTGGGATTCTGAGTCTTGCATCTTTCTTTCTGGCAATCTGCTTCAGATTTACTACACCATTTGCTTTATTTTTATCCTGCTAATATATTTAGCCTCATCCAATCTAGTACATCATTTGGGCTTTATTTGAATTTTCAGTTTCTGTGTTCATGGTTTCTCTGGATAATTTGTTTTTTTCATTTGTCATTTTGTCAACAGATTTAGTGTTAAATAATTTAAATAATCAGAAATCAAAAAAGTGATTTCATCTTGCCAGTTTCAGTCATCTCTCTCAAGCTGGGTTCATTCTCCCTTTTGAGATGCCTTCCTGTCTTAATTTCTAACAAGAGGGACCTCCTTCAGACAGAGTAATGCCTATTTTAAGGTGAATAAAGTAAAGAGAAACAAATTCCAACATTGGTGCTTTGTCTTGAGGACAAATAGTTATGTCTTTTTTCTTTTTTCTTTGAATGTTTGCTTTCATTAAATGTGGACAAGGTGGTATAGAGATTATAGAGAGAACATTCTTTATGTGAAGAATGAATTTTATTAAATTTTCAGGTTAATAAAGGATAGAATATTTTTGAAAAAGTGTGAATCAGCATTTATGTTGTAAGAACAATCATTAACATCTTTGCTGCCTTTCTTTCCAGCAGTACCTGAGTCCTACGGTCAGAAAGGCTCCAAACAAAAGAATCAGCCTGACACCAATCGATTTTGGACACAAACAGAAAACTATGGTAACATTTACACATTGTGTATAAACTGAAAATTGCAAGATTATTACAAAATTAGTAATTTTAATTAATAACATTAAGATGGAATTAAAAGAAGAATATTAATAATATTAATTTTTAATCAATTTTTTAAGAAAATAGTTTGTGGTTAGGCAACATATTCTGAGGCACAATCAACTGTCTAGCAAAAAAACCATAATATAGCCTTACATATAGGGCTTTCACAAGGAGGGATAAAACAGAAGCTATTGATGTCTTTAGGAAGGTCTTCTGCCCAGGAATATTCCCTTCATTAATACCAAGGATGTTCGTAGCAGAATCTCCTCTTTTCGAATATCATATGAGCCTCATGGAAATGCTACAATATTGCAAACTATCTTTAAAGTTCCAGAGAGAGTCTGCCTTTAAAACTAGCTTGTATTTCAGAGGTGATGTCTGACTCATCTGATACATTCATTGAAACTTCAGCTAATGCAGTGTTTAATTCACATATCAGACTAAGAGACTCTTTCCTAAAATTGTGGCTGAAGTTAGGAAACAATGTGTATGTTTTTCCTACAGGCAAATATACTTCAGGATCTTCTAATTCACCAGCTTGGAGGAAAAGAAATCCACAAGCAAAACCATTCTCTAAATTTAAAACAACCACTCAGGTAACTGATAGAAATGGTTACAATTTAGCCTTTTTAGGAGAACTGGCATGTCTCTGCCCACCTAGAAAATGTAAAAGTGCTTGTAAAACTTCCTCATTCAAAACCTGCAAGATTCTGATCAATGTTGAAATGCTGATCAATGCTGAAAGAGTAGTTAATGGTTTTATTTGTTTTCAGTCATGTACCTTTGCCTGAATAACTAGCCTGTGATTTCTGGTTTTTTTTTAACGATAGTGCTTACATGAAAGAAAAGTGTGTACTCTAAAGTAAAGTGCTACAAAAGGCAAGCTTTGGATTCTAGCACCAGACAAACACAGTAGAGACCATATAAATTTGATCTGTTTCTTTGCTGGATTGTTCATGAAGCTTCAGCAATGGCTGAACAATAACCAGCTGAGGTCTGAAGCCATGAAAGGACTCAGGCTACAAAATGTTTACAAGATACCCTAAAGACCATTCATACATTTTACAGCTGCCTTGAAAGCTGAGATTAGAACCTCTATCTCGTGTTTCATGTTGAAATTTTACTTCTTAGAAATGTTTCTGATGGAGCACGTAGTTTTACTCTAAGAAATTATGCACAGAATTTTGTGTATATCTGTTTTGACAGCAGAGTAAAGAAGACATGGAAATGAATAAAAAAGGAGAAAAAGAAACATCTAAAAGGAAATAAGGCAATTATCAACTGGAATATCCAAAGATGAAGAAACTGCAAATTCCAAAAAGAAGGTGCAGGAAGGAAGCACACTATAGTGTTTCAAAACTGGTTAAAAATTCTTAAAAGTATGCTCTGCATGGTGACATATAAAGATCTATATCCACTATGTTTAATCTACTATAAAATTTTGGCAGTTGAAGTTATTTTTACAGACTACGGCTCCACACCATAGACTGATAGTTCATAGAGAAAAAAAAAATCCCTAAGCAGAGTCTTCTCCTATTCTATTTGATAGATGTTTTAAGGCATAATTCCTAATATGAATAAATGCTATTAGTTATACTTAGCAGTTTCAGAGGACTTTTAATGTAAACAGCAATAGTGTAATGCATTCTAGAATGTGGTTTGTTGGTACAAAAGCCAGATTCCTACATGGTTTAGCTGTTTTGCCAGATGTTTGGGGACTCTGAGTTTGATCTTGAGATTTTGCAATTTTAGCAGAGCAGCAGTTCACAGCTGTGTTATGAACTAAATGAAATTCACAAGAAAACTCAGAATTAACTGAGATATGTATTTAAATGTGTTTCAAACTAAAATATGAAGAGTTGTGTAAAGACTGAGAGAATGACTGATAAGGATACTTTAATATTGCTTTCTGGGGAAACAAACCTCTTACTGAGGTATACATGACTTCATGTCTTTTTCTCAGATGTTTTTTCAGTTTTTTTGCATTTACTTGACCTTTGGTCATTCTTAGAACATAATCAGTTTTTGTAGAGAGCCCTTCAAACTTCTTTCTGTAACACTAGGATCCAGTAATTATCTTGGTACCTGTAACTGTGAGAATGAAAGCCACCTTGGAGCCTTTTCTTCTGTGACTGCTTATAACATGAGGCTGGATCAGACACCTTCCAGGGTACTTCTAGGTGAAATAATTCTATTGTTCTATGAGAAATATAGTCATATGTTTCTCTGCCCTACTTGATTATCTCAATAGTGATGTAATTTTTATTTTATTTTGAAATTTAATTTTTAATCATTTAAGTTAGAACATGCTATACTGATTATTGGCATGTATGCAGTTACGCATCACTGTTCTTAACTGAGAGAAGAATAAAAAAAACTAGAGGATTTGCTTTAGCTAAGTAATAATGTACAAAACAAGAAGCATCTTTTTAAAATCAAACGCTGGGTGTGTTGGAAATGTTCCCTCCACCTCTAATTAGCCATTGGTGTTTCAAATTGTAGCACATGATGCCTTCAAGCAACATTTCACATGTCTGCCCATGGCAATTTAAAATCTCAATTCAGAGGGCTGTTGTACCAAGTTATTTTTAATATCTTGATAAAGGCCTTTAATTCCCTTTTTTTTCACATAAAAGAAATATAAATCTTATGTTTGCTATTTGTCCAATGTCTCCACAATTTAGAGTATTAAATTGGATAAGACCAAAAATAGGCGTGGGCAAATGTTGTTATGCTGGTCTGATTTTAGTATTCCGTTTAAAAGGATTTCAATATTCAATTTGTGCAAGTGGTTAATATTGTTACTATATGGATGTATAAGTGCAGACTGTGCGGTGCTGCATGTGCTGCCTGCTGACTTGTGCCACACAGATTTCTTACCACAGGAGAAAATCAGCAGCTCCTGCTTGGTGATCACACTCTCTGCTGGGCCTCACCTTTATTTAGCAGTGCAGCAAGTTCTCAGGTGGATGTCCTTTCTGTTTGACAGTACAAATGAGGAATAGAGCTGGCTTCTTTGGGAAAATCCTGTAAAAGTTCCAGTGACCAAAATAGGGAAATTTCCCATGGGTGAAATCTGCAGGGTGTGCTGGGCTGTGGTCAGAGGACCCATTTGGCTTGGAGCTCCCAGCATCTGAAGGGTCACTTTCTTTTTTAGTGTGGTCTCAAAAAATCAGGATCTTAAGAGGTTTTTTATAGAATCTGAGCACCTTTCTGACTGGGGTCAGAAAGAACAAGGCACCTCCTTATACAGTTTAACCCACCTCCCCACCTTGACAAAGCAACCCAACAAACCAAAGCCAAAAGGAAGTTATTTTCTAGCATCTTAAGATGTGAATATCCCAGCAGATGGTTGGGCTGTCAGGCTCTTCTCAAGGGAAAGACAAGGAAATGCAGGAAGAAAAGGATGTGGCCATGAAGGTAATACTGGACTGATGCTCAGTTTTTGTGGAATTACAGCTTCAATACTCTTTTCACTGGAGCTTCCTGTAGAGGAATTACAAATATGGTTCTTTTAGTCATCACTTGCTCAACCCAGGAATTCACAGATACCAAAAAATATCTCAGCATTGCACATTAAATATATGGCTCAACAAGATATTTGCAGTTCCTGTGAGGTGTTAGCTGCTCTTGATAGAAATCGAGGCACATTAAGGGATCAAGTGCTTTGTGTGATCAAATCCTTAATTAAGATTTCCCTTTCACAGCTTCAAGGACACTAAGATTCTCTAAAATAATAAAAACACCAGTTTGTTTTCCAGATCACAGACACTTTCCCTGTTATATTTTTTAATCTTGCCTGGTTTTCTCTGTCATTAAAGCCCCAGAGAGGAGCCAAATAAAACTGAGAATATTCAGCATTTCATGCCGTAAAGCTTTAAAGATTGATTGCATTTCTGTACTTCCACATAATCACTGCCTGACAGACCTGCCCCCCCACCCCCAACGATTTACACTTATAGTGGTTGAAAATAAGCTCTGAGATAATGAGCCAAAGATCAGAGGCAGAGGGCCACTGAAGCAGAGTTGAACTTGCCCTGGTATTAAGTATGCGTGGCCGTAATCTGCTGCTGAATTGGAGGGTCCAGGGGAAATAAGTGATTTGTTGCTTTCATCCTAGACATGTTAAAATATGCTAATGTTTTTCCAGATGATACTTCTAAAAGCACATCAGACATCTAACCTAGGTGAATCATATTCCTTAGTAAGTATAGTAAGAATAACAGTGCTACCACCTGTATTTTGACAAAAGTTTGCAAATCTTCTAGTCTCAGATCCTGCATTCCTTAACAGACCTATATGGCTAAATTAATACCATTGCCTCCCAGAATTTCAGCAGCACTGATATTTTAAATATTCTGTTCATTAATTAAGGTAGGAAAGTCCATCTCAAGTTAGCACCTGAACAAGAAAAACATTGGTTGTTGTAAAATAAAAATGGAGTAAATTTTTATTTACTCTGAGAATTGTAGACATTGTTTAAAAAGAAGGATTTTGACATTTTTCCCTAATAAAGATATTTTCTGATGAAAGCTCCCTTGTACAGCAATGCATTATGTAAATATAGAAATTTATTAAAAAACCGAGTCTGTCAATTATTTAACTGTGTGTGCAGCCACCAGGCGGCGGTGCAGCCCCAGGAATGGGTTTGCACAACGCCCAGCAGGATCCTTTCTTAGCGTGCGCTTGGTTCCCTCCCTCCGGAGCTAAAGCCTCCCCTCTGTGTTCTGCAAGGGCTTTACATTCAGAGAAAAGGCCACAATAGTCTTCTTACGGCCAGCTCGGGGGAGAACTACAACAACCTACATACAAAATTGCTAAATAGCACTTTTTTCTCATAAAACAGAGTGGTGATAGAACCCTATTTCTCTCTCTTTCTACACACTTTCCCAAAGGTGTTTTCTATTATCTCCTGTGTGGGAGGATAGATTGTGAGAGAATAGAGATGGTGCTGAAAGCAATCTTACCCCTGAGGAGTTGTAGGTGTACTAGTTACCAAAGAATAGGAACAGCCTTGGCTTTAATAGGTCACAGCTGTGTCCAATAAGGATGGGTGTTATAAAAGAATGGGTTGAGAGGAGAGTTGGAGTCAGTTGGCTGTGCTGTGCGGGTCAGGCAGTTGTGCTGGGGACAGTAAGGGTTAATATATGCTGCAAGGGACAGGAAGAAGTCAGCTGGCCATGTGCAAGGAAGGGAAAAGGAGTCAGTGCTGTGAGGAGCTGCCTGTGAGAACTCACAGAGAGAAGATATCAAAGTTTTACAGTAGGATGGTGACAGTCAGTTCCCATCCACCATTGATTGGTACCAAGCAGTGATGCTGACATCCTGTTCTGGACAGTTCTCACCACAAGCTTCTCAGGGAAACTGAGAAGTCTTTGAAAAGAGATGTCCCAGACTGAGAGTCTCCTTTAATCTTTCTAGTCTGGAAACATTTTAGATGTTTTTAAATAACTTTCACTTCCTGTTTGGGGTACTTTACAAGTGGAAACAGTGATAGAAACATGCTACTGTGATATATAAAATTTGAGGCAGGTGAGACCACAACCATTATGCTTAAAAGCCTGCCCCCTCTTTCCTTTTTTACTTCCTAAGAAAAAAGGATATAAAGATCAGATATTAAATTGACAGGGCCATTTCAAAAAGGTAGTATGGACTGAAGCTTGCTCAATTGATCCTCACTGTAACTGCAAGACTTCATTCCTTCTCCTGAAAGAAAATTCTTAAATCAGAACCAAATTTGAAAAATCCAGAAAATTTGAAATGGAGTGACTACAACCAATTGAACTGAGAAGAAATGTGGTGCAGTGAAAAGGACCAAAACTTGCCAAAGTTATTACCTTTGAAATCTCTAAAATCAGGGAAGAAAGGTAAACAAAGAGACTGAAGAGAAACAGAAGAATTGAAATTTCTTTTCAATTTCAAGAAATTGAAAAGAACTCACCAAACCGGGTAAGACAAGAAAACAAGAAAAGCCAATGGGATGACAGGAAGTGCAGGAATATGGAGCAAAGCTTGCCCAATTAATCCTCATTGAAATCACAAGATTTCATTGCCTTTCTTTAAAGGAAATTCACTGCCCTGAGTCTACTCAGAGGATTAGTGAGTGAAATCTTCTGGGAAATTATTTTTGCTGGTGCTGGCCTTCATGCGTGCTGCTCACTTTTTAAGCATCACCTCCTAAGATCCCAGGAGAAAGCAATTCCCAAGTGTTGTAAGTCAAGCAGATGAGGCAGAAGGCCAGCTTGGCTGAACAGAGATTCCATTTGGAAATTAAAGAAGGTACACCCAGAGGAAGCCAGGTCAGGTGACATGGGAAGAATACAGAGATGCTGCTTGCCACTGTAGTGAAAAAAATTGCATAGCCAAAGTTCAGTTGAAGATGAAGCTGGCCAGAACTGTCGGGGACAATAAAAAGAAATATTTTTGCAAATATATTATTGGCAAAAGGCAGTGTAAAAATAACATCATCCCGTTACAGGATGAGGATGGTTGTCTCACGAATCAGGACAGAGACAAGGCAGAGGTGTTTAATGCATTCTTTGCCCCTGTGTTCAACATGGATGATGCACCAAGGGAGTCTCAGTGCCCTGACCTGAGATTTTTGAGTGGTCTTGGAAATCTGGAAAAGTCCCAGCTGACAAGAAGCTGGAAAATGTTATCCTGATTTTTCAAGAAGAGCAAGAAGAAGGACCTCAGAAATGCCAGGCCTGTTTGTCTCACTTCAATGCCTGGTAAAAACATGGAAAAATCACTCTGGGAAGTATTGAAAAAACACCTGGAGAACAACACAGTCATCAGTCACAGCTTCATGAGGTGGAAGTCCTGTCTGTTAAACCTATTTTTTTCCTGTGACAGGGTATTCAACACCACCTAGTTGATCATGTCTAGTATATGATGCAATGTCCACTTTGTGGGGCAACATTTTCCTAAGGACGGGGGATGACCTGCAATGAATACAGGCAGACCTTTGGATGTGGAAGGGCACAGTGGAGGCCTTCTGCCTAAAATTAGCCTCATGACTTTGTCATTGTTCCACTGAAATGCATTTCAGGAGTAACTGTTCAGGATGGTGGCCCAGTGCCTGTACACTTTGGTTCCCCTTGAATTAGGGTATGTGTGTACCTCCTGGTTTCTTTATGAAGAATGCTAAATAAAAAATGAAGCATATTGTGAGGTCAGTTCATACTTGTGAAATCCAGAGTAATTCAGTTTGGGGAGACTTAGGATTTTCTGCCTTTCTATGAGCCCAGTGTTATTAATCTAGAGCTTCCAGAGCACTGGAAATGTTGAGTTTGAAATTGGTTATCCCTACAGTGGCTTTGCCCTGGAGCCTTGAAGCTAAATTATCATTTTCTCTGTGTCTGAGGGGTTCTGTGACACACATCTGCCACAGTAAGTTGGGATCCCAGATAGCACACTTGGAGGAAATGAATCAGTTTTCTAAAGGGAGAAAAGCCCTTGACAAGAAGTATTCTTGGCTGTTATTCCTTTGAAATGTTTTTTTGAAATGGTACATTCTGACAGAACACTTCTGTTTTTACAAATTCATATTTTCTACTGGAACCAGGTTGTTAGAAAATTCCCACCTTTCTGTAAGTTCAATTTAGTGAATGTGTTATTCATGGCACCCTAAATAGTACTTCTC